>NW_005054654.1:254105-258727 GCF_000277835.1 Geospiza fortis | reverse complement strand
AGACCTGTAAAAATCTCCTGTGAAAGAGCAGGTGTGTGTGGAGAAAAGCCAAAGGGCTGTCTATGGGGCTACAGCAGGGTCAGAGCTCTCAGAGAATGAGCGTCTATAGAGGACAGCCTGCAGGAACAGTTTTCTGATGTGGGATTTAATCCTAATTTTACCTGCCACTTCTCCTAGGATGGACCCAACTGCTTTCAGTTTAGCTTTGTCTTGGAGCAGTAAGTGGCTGAGCCATTCAGAAATGTGCTCTTCCCAGAGTATGTCAGATTGTTGAGGATGTCAGGTAACAGCTGAGGAGCTCAAAGAGGAGTCTTTGCACCTACCTTAAGCTCTATGCATCATAGGGAAGGTAACTGGTCTTGCATTTTCCTGTTGATTTAGCTCCATGGACAGAATCTCTCATGCCAGAAATTCCCTCAGACAGGCAGCCAGTGACCCATTTGGCTTATGTTAATGAGACAAGTCATCTGAGAATGAACAGTAATAGTCTAGTGAGAATAAATATACGCTGTTCTTCCTGGTGCCTCTAAAACCCTCTAATGGAAATTTTACTATGCATTCAGTAATTATATTATCAAGCTTTCCACTTCTGACTCTTTGAGGAGTGTGACAAAATGTTTGAGAATGTCTAGAACAAGACAAAGAGCTTGAAAATTTAATGAAGCATTTGTTCTTGAGTTGTTTCTGTAACTCAGAACTACTGTTAAATAGAAAAGAGCTCTTCTGGACTACATTTGTATCTTTTATTACCCAAATGCTCTTTAGATGTCTTCTTCAGCTGCACTGATACCTTTGGGAACAGTTTCTAAACATGACTGCATTTAGCTTAGTAACTCAGAATTTATTCAACAAGGCTTAGACGTAGGACACCTTGCCTTCCAGAATCCTATTTATTTTGAAAGATTTTTCTTGTTTCTTCTTTGACTGATGTACTTTCCAACAAGCTTCCTACCTGTCAACACTGACTGGTTAATTACTGGGTTTAAAATACATGAGAAATTGTAGCGTTTGTGACTTAGAAGCCAGGCAGACCGTGGAGCTTTCCAAACATGCTTGTCATTCACTAGGTACCTGAGACGCTGCCAAAATATCTTCAGTAGTTGGTATTGCATGTCTTCCAGTCCTGCAAAGACCAGCTAAAATGTTAGCTTTATAATAAGAAAACAAAACTAGAAAAGTAGCATAGGAACACTGAGCCAGCAGGAAGTCTTGCCCTCTTCTTTTATGAGCCTCAACATTGCAAAAAGAGGGAAACATCAACCACTTACTTTCTATTAAATACAACCCTGGGAGCAGTTGCTCTCCTTGGGCTGCTCCACAGGGTGTGCAGTGGAGGTGGCAGGGCCACTGACACTGTGTCTTGTCCTTTTGTTAGCCACACACTCTCAAGCACCTCCGTGGTTCCCTTTCTGGGCAGAGTGCCCAGTGCAGCTGAGGCCCTGTGCCTGCTTCTGTCAGCTCAAAGTCTTTTCTTCCAGCATTGATGACCCAAACATTTTCAGCTGTTCTTTGGCCCATCCCACCTGTTCTTTGGGGAACACATGAGACTGGCTGAGCCACCTGGCTGGATTTTAACGCCTCTGCTGTGATTTGCTCCTAACAGGTAGGCCAGGCATTTTCATCACTCGTGTTTCAATGAAATGGGCCAGGCAGTTTCAGTAGGTTTAAAGCACCCAGGTTTAAATGAGATGGGCCCAGCAGTTTCAGCAGGTTTGAAGCACCCAGGTTTCAGGGAGATGGGTCTAGCACTTTCAGAAGGTTTGAAGCACCCAGGTGTCAGGGAGATGGGCCCAGCAGTTTCAGGAGATTTGAAGCATCCAGGTTTCAGGGAGATGGGCCCAGCAGTTCCAGGATGTTTGAAGCATCCAGGTTTCAGGGAGATCTCCCTGCTGGTCTGCAGAGGAGCAGGGCCCAGAGCAGGGTCCCCTCGATGGCTCCAGGCTGCCATCCTCTGGCACTGGGGCCTGGTCGGCTGCTGCCCGGGAGCTCCCTGCGACTGACAGGAGCCTGATGGGCCCTGAAGCTGAGACTAAAGCTGAAGGAGCCTTGTCCTGATATCAACAGCCTAAATGGTGAGGCAAAAGGCATGGCCATAGCCCAACTGATGTCTTTGTGCCCTACACCACCCCTCACCCTGGGGCATCGCCTCAGCTGTCTGGGCTTTCTTCACATCACCAATGGCCACAGGTAAGCGTGGGGCTGTGGGCCACTGCCTCATTGCACCCATGGGCTGTTCAGTGTCTCTCCACCTGGGAGAGTGGGGAGCAGACAGGCAGTTTCCTTGCAATGCCCACCAGTGCTTACCCCTCATCTCGACTTCCACAAAGCTGGTGAGGTGCTCACCTTCCTGCCCAGTCCCCAGCACTGCCTTGGGCCTCCAGCCTGAAGCTGATCTCTCTGATGGGACTTACTGGTACCATTTCATATACGTCCATTAATATATCCCAAGATTTCAGGTCCACATGCAGTGTTCAAACATGTATGGGTATCTGCTGAGATAGGGAAGGTATTTGATACACATTTCCAATAAATGGTGCATCTTCTTACAGAAGTGCACTCTTCCCTTTTCCTTCTTATCTTCCTAAGTCCCTGGGTGTAACTGGTCTCCTTGACCTTGTTTCTTCTTATTTTCTCTTCTGCTACCACTGCTGAGAAACAAGCTGATATTTTCACACAATTATGCAGAACATGTGGCAGAACTCCCTCATGACAGGGGATTCTCAGCCCAGAGTCCATCTCTTCACAAATGGCACTGTATTTTGTTTGCATATCTGTACAATTTTGTGATTTAACAATATTGAATTTGGTGTAGTATTCAATGGCACTGTTTGCTGAGTGTCATGGAAGCCTTCTAATGTACATTTCTATATGTGTAATTCCTTGTCCTTCCTATAGTGCCTGAAATAACTAACATAATTTCATTGAAAATGTGTTCTTCCTGTATGACACCACTCTGACTTATTCAACAGCCGCTTGACCAACACAGGCAACAGCACAAACAATTTTTCTCTTTCACTCTGTGTCTTTCAGGATTACTTATGTGAGTAAGAAGTTTTCATTGCTCATTGGCTAAAGTGTTATTGAAGGGATAATAATTTGGAAATTAGATGATAAAAAGCTGTACCACCACAAAGCTACACAAAGGTTTTATAAGGCAAACCCATGTCCAAAGACTAATGGTGATACAGACCTCACCTGTAAAGAACAAAAACAAATGATAACTACTCATGATGTGAATGCAAATGAATCTACTCTTTATTCCCTATGTATTGAGACAGTTGCAAATATCAAATCTGGAAGACAGTGACGGAGAGCACACATTTTGTGCAGCCCTCAGGTCACTTTGATGCCTCATGACATCATCACTCTTCCTCTTCTATCTTCTTGCCGTGAATGTCACGGCTCTTCACTCGGAGCTTGTTGACCTGTGACTCTGCAATGTCAGCCCGCTCCTCGGCCTCCTCCAGCTCGTGCTGGATCTTGCGGAACTTGGACAGGTTGACATTGGACAGCTCCTCCTGTGTGGGGAAGAGGAGTCAGTGGTGAGGAGCCCAGGGCAGGGGTTTCACTCCTGCTGCAAGTCAGCCTTGTGGGGCTGCAAATCAGTCTCACACAGAGTTGATCATCCTCCCTCATCCTCCCCTTTTCAGGACCCTAATGGGACAAGCTCCACCAGGACTGTGTCACATGTGAGGAGCAATTTCACCCCTTCAATTTATCATTTCTGTACTTACTTTCACACTACTTCTCTGTATGAGATATTGAGTTAAGAAAAACAGAAAATCTTCTGCTACTGACTATGGGCAGAGATTCAGGAACTTCTTAGTCACTGGGTGTGGCCCCTCGTCTGGCCTGCTGTGTGAAACAGGCTGTAGATCTTCATTAATGAATTTCCTGACTGCAGGGTGCCCAGAGCTCACCAAGGCCTCATGACACGATAGCAAAGCAGCGTGGCCAAGACAGTTGCGTCTTGGGAGTTGCTTTCATACCCCTCCTCCTGGTATTCAGCCTCATTCAATTGTATGTCCTGCCCCAATGGAATTTTTGGCCATTCTCCAAGCAATACTTACAGCCTCCTCAGCTTGTCTCTTGTAGGATTTCACTTTCATTTGCAGCTTGTCCACCAGATCCTGCAGCCTCAGCACATTCTTCCTGTCTTCCTCAGACTAAAGCAGTTGGTAAACAGGATAGAGAGTCAATTCTTGGTTCTGCATCACATGAGGTTAGCAATTCCCCATGGGGATTGCGTGGGAAATTTTGACTCACTTTGAGAGTAGGAGAGCTGCTGCCTTACCTGGTAGGTGAGTTCCTTCACCCTGCGCTCGTACTTGCGCACACCCTTCACGGCTTCAGCGCTGCGCTTCTGCTCAGCATCAACCTCCCCTTCCAGCTCCCGCACCTGCAAGGACAAGCCCAGCCCTGCAGCTGCCCTGGCAATGTCTCTCCAAGGACAGACACGCTCACTCAGGCACAGCCCCAGCCCTACACACCCTGGCCTCCAGCTTCTGGATCTGCTTCTTCCCTCCCTTCAGTGCCAACTGCTCAGCCTCATCCAGACGAAGCTGCAGGTCCTTCACTGTCTGGTCCAGGTTCTTCTTCATCCTCTCCAGGTGGGCACTGGT
>NW_005054654.1:233095-249802 GCF_000277835.1 Geospiza fortis | reverse complement strand
ACTTGCTGTTCCAGCTTGGTCTTGGCTTTGGTCAGAGTATTGACTTTGTCTTCCTCTACCTGCAGGTCATCCAGGGTCTGCTGATGGGCCTCTTGGAGGGCTTTCTTCTCTTTTGTCAGCTTGGCAATGGTCTCATCCAGAGCTGCCATCTCCTCAGTCAGGTTTTTCACCTTTGAGAAGAAGGGACCAAATGTAAATAAAGGAAGTTTATAGTAAAGAAGTCCTGTGATAACACACAGCCCATTTTCTGGAGTGCGAGTGACAAGTTCTACCTCATACCTTGTTTTCAGTGGCATGTTTTTCCTTCTCCACCTTGGCCAGTGTTAGCTCAAGGTCATCAATATCTTTCTTCAGCTCTGAACATTCATCCTCCAGCTTCCTCTTCTTGGCTGTCAGCTCAGCATTAATTTCCTCTTCATCTTCAGCCCTTTCAGTCACCTCCTTAATTTTGGCTTCCAGCTGGATTTTGGTTTTGATGAGCTGGTCGCACCTTTCCTCTGCATCAGCCAAGCTATCTGCTTCCTGGTGAGGAGATAGAAATTTGTGGGTTCTAATGTTTTGAACATTCTCTGCTCTGCCTTTTTTAATCACAGAATAGGTAAGTTTAGAAGTACCAGCTGAACCTGACATTCAATTCGAGCCACAGAGAGATCTTGAGTGATGTCTACTGGTAAACCTTGTCATTTGGAATCAATATTTATTCCAGATATATTCCACAAATATTTATTTTTGTGTCTCCTAATTTTTTCTCCCAGGGTAGTTATCTATGACAATGCCTCACAGAATAAGCACTAATGCAGAACAGAACATTCTAATTCAATTTCTAATTTCAGCTTGGAACATGAGGTTTTTTTCTTATGGAAATTATATTTACTTGCTTTTTCTTTGGTCTCAACAAAGCCTTAAAATATTTGTTACTTAGAGGCTTTTCAATTTCTGAGAATATTTTTTTGAGAAAGAAATGTATCACTTTTCTATAGACTGCATGGCCAATAGAGCTCTAGCCTATCAGCTACCTCTGTGGCTTCTTTCCAGGCTACGTCTAGGATCTTCCTTGGTAACTAGCTGATCATTTCATTGGGTGTTAAGAAACTCCCTTGTCCTTTTTGAGTTTTAATGGGAAATATCCATGTTTCTGAAAATAATCAAGGCTTTCTTGTATGTAGGAAAAGTAGGTCTTTCTGTGAGTCTCTTTGCAGGACAAGAAGCATTCTGACAGTACATCATTCTTTTTCCAGAGGAAAATGAACAGTGATACTCACAGCCTGTACTTGGAGCTGCAGGTCATTTTTCTCCTGCACCAGGGCCACCATTTTCTCTTCCAGCTCCTTCCGCTTTGCCTCAGACTTTGCAAGTTCTTCCTTGGTTTTCTCAAATTCTTCCTTCATGTTGGCCATTTCCTTCTCAGACTCTGCACTCTTCAGCAAGGGCTTGATCTTGAAGAACAGCTTCATCCATGGCCAGTGTTTGACGTTCATGAATGAGCGAACATTGTACTGGATGCAGAAGATGGACTCTCTGAAATGAAATTCACACAGTTATTACATGGATATGGTGTTATTAATTTAAACTTCATCAGCAAAGTTCCATGAAAATCAACGAATTATGAGAAATATCTACCTCCTCTCCACCATTTTCTTATACTCCACTCTCATCAGGAAGCCCCTGCACCTGGCTTGTGTGCGAGTGATGATTTCTGCCAACTTGTCATCTCTCATCTCCTCCAGGAGTCCCAGCAACCCAGCTTTGAAGAACACCTTGAGAAATTAAATGTTTCACTATGTCATTGTGATGTAGGATAGAACAGAGTTATTCAGATTGCTGAAAGACTTTAATGGCCGTGATCAGCATCACCTTGGGTCCTCTCCCATATCCTCTGTCCAAGGGCTTAGGACTTCCCATAATCTCAGCCCTAAGCATTCAGTCCTTGCCTGAGCTATGTGTCATGACTACTGGTTTCCAATTCAGCCACAGCCTCAGCTACTCCTATGCCTGGTCATGGACACTGGTGAGCTCTACCATGACCTGTTAATTCCTGGTCTGATGTTAGACCAATCTCACTTCTGTATCTATGTCCATGAATTAATGACTAGGGCCTTGCCTTTTTTGCCTACCTATATCCAACCGTGACAAATGTTGAAAAACAAGGTTTTGTGGATTCAGCTTAGATCATTCTTATTGTAACATACTTGACTGATGGTGTGGACTCTCAGTTGAGTCTGACTACCATTCCTGGGTCATCTTCACTTGCCTTGATTGAGTACAGTGAGACTGGGTACTTGCTGGTAGCAGCCCCTAGTCTGGCAGCTCTGTTGTTATTGTGCTGTGCCTGATTCTCTGACAGAGCCCACTCTCACTGGTTTGGACAAACTTTTAACACAGGTCTTGTTTTTACCTTGGTGTGACCAAATCTGTACTGGGTATGGTCTACATCAATGGACCCAAGGAGCTTCTCTGAAGCTTTCTTGTTGTCCATGAACTGTCCCTCTGGGATAGCACTGGCATTAAGTACCCTGTATCTGAAGAAGAAAACAGAACATTAAGAAATCTCATTTGTTGAAACCACCACCAGAACTTTTCAGACTGTACCACTGAACAAATCTCATGCCTAGAGACAGTTCATCCTCTAAGGAAAGGATATGGGAAATGCTTTTAATAGTATTTCTAAGTACAAAACAATCCTGATCTCAGCACTGCCACATCATCATAAACTGATGGTGAAACATCTACATGTATGATCAGTACCAATTTAAAATAAAAAGTTCAAAGTATATTATAAGATGATCAGGCTCTTCAGCTTGCTCTGAACTGGCAGAAAGGTTCAGAGCTCTTACCTCTGTTTGAAGTCAGCATAGAGGACTCTGCTGGGGAACCCTTTCCTGCAGATCCTGATCCCTTCCAGCACACCGTTACAGCGCAGCTGGTGCAGCACCAGCTCGTGCTCCATGGCACCTGACAAATACCACCATTAGTGACTATCCTGCTGTTTGACACTCAGGAGAAGAGCTTCTGCTGCTCAAGCTTTCCTCCCCTTGGCTTGCCTTACCAGGTGTTTTAGTCTCATTTGGGATGATGCACCGTACAAAATGGGGGTGAGTGCTTCTCAAGTTAGCCATCAGCTTGTTTAAGTTCTCCTGTGAGATCATGAAATGAAGTTTACATTATTAAGGGTAAGCAGTGGAATCTTAACAGTGGATGTAACAAACTGGTGTTTCAGGATGCAGACCTGTCTTCTCTAAAAAAACTTGCAGAACTCCAAAAAGGAAAATTGGAAGCTGAAGGGTCCCAAATTTTGGTTTTGAAGTTCTTTTATAGAATAATGGTTAGCATTACTTTTCCTTGACCTCCTCATCCAAATACAGGGCTATCATCTCACAGTTCTCCTTTGAGCTGGTAATTCTTGTGGTATTGTGGTGGGGATATTAAATAAATGGCATGCTCCTGATCAAGCATGACTAGCATCTGATTTTTCAGACAAGTAAATTGTTTCTAAATGGAGGGGATAGTCCATATAAAATGACCCTTTTAATAGTAATTCAGTCTCAAACTTTGAAGACAACTGAAAGCTGACATCAGAAGTCATTAATTTGGTATAATTTAACCTTCACTCTTTTCCCACATTGAAATCCAATCACTGTCTTAAAATCCTATAATCTTGGAGTAATTTCTTTTGCTTTTTATGTTTGATCTATTATTTTCAATTTTCACTATGAGTCAGTACTGAAAATCTGCCTAAAGACATAAAAAGAGTCTAAAAGTCTAGGAAATATATCTGAATGCTATGGAGAGGATTTTAAGGAAGTTAGCTGGTAAGTTACTCCCATCTAAGTAGGTGTACTTTAGATATCTTTGTGGAATATTCAAAGATGGCATTATAAAAGGAATATTGTGTAAGTTACAAGGATGGAAAGGGAAGGGTTTTAAAGGATGACAAGAGTTATATCCAAAATGGAAACAGACCTTTCAGATTCAGAATAAAATGTTTTCCATCTTTAAAGCGATATTAAATACTCTAATTACCCTGAAAAGAGCTGAGACAGTCTGGAAAGAAGAACCCTTCTTCTTGCCTCCCTTCTTGCCACCACCACCAGCATCTGAAAATAAAAGAAAATGTAAAAAAATAATAATATGGCCAAGATATATTGGATACTACAGAACACAAAGCCATTTTACATTTCTAGTGTTTACAGCTTTAATTCTAAGAAAAATTTGTCCTACATTAAAAATACAATTTTGACAAAAACTGACCTGCATCGGCTCCACCATAACTGGCAAAAAGTAAAGCCAGGGTCTTGACAGATGATTTCTGGTACAGTCCAATGACAGTTTCATTCAGAGGGTCCTTGTTCTTCTCCAGCCACCCAGAGATGTTGTAGTCCACGGTGCCAGCATAGTGCACCAGGGAGAAGTGGGCCTCAGCCTTGCCCTTTCCAGGCTTGGGCTTCTGGAAATTGTTGGACTTGCCCAGGTGCTGGTCATAGAGCTTGTTCTTGAAAGAGGTGTCAGTTGCCTTGGGGAACATGCACTCCTCTTCCAGGATGGAGAAAATGCCCATGGGCTGGGAGAAATCACAAGAAGTGACAAGGGAAGGTTAACGGATATGTTCAATGTCGCTTTACATGGAATGTCCACCTGCCTAGTCTAGTGGAAGGAGTCCCCCACCATGGTAGGGGATTGAAACAAAATGTTCTTTATGGTCTCTATAGGTTCTTCCAACCCAAACCATTCTGTGACTCTATGACAATGACAAGAAACCTGTGCTATGAACATCAAAGTCTGGTTGTGCTATTGGCAGCATATCTGGATGGAAGCCTAGGTTTACCAGGAGTTGTTCTCAGTCAAGGAGTTTATTTCTGCCATCCCTTGCCTCCCTGCAGCCTATCTTCATTGAAAATGGTAGGAGGAATGTCTGTCTAGTTCACATGAGAATTGGTTGTCGAATTGGGGAAGCTATGATAAAGAGAAAAATATGGGGAAAAACAGCTACGAGGGGCTCTGTAGTTTGGGGAGGTCAGGTGATATGATATTTATATATCAAATTTGTCTGCAGACTTTGGATTAGAGACTTTGGAAAAGGAAGAAGACTGAATCCAGTTTGTTTTTAGAAGTCTTTGGGTGGAATTCCAGGCTACTTTTCCATGCTTGAAGACTGGATGAGGCAGACTGACGACACACATGTGCATTTCCCCATTTCTCTTTGCCAGGCTAATGGAAAATTCAGTACGAAGTACTTTCTTTAACCAATGCTACATGTATCACTGTGAGTTCTTTCTGAGCTGACTGTGCCTCAGAAACATCATCGAATTCCAACAGCCATCATATCATGCAGGGGATAGGTACCTTCTCAATGAGCTCAATGCAGGCAGCCAGGTCCATGCCAAAGTCAATGAACTCCCATTCAATCCCCTCCTTCTTGTACTCCTCTTGCTCCAGCACAAACATGTGGTGGTTGAAGAACTGTTGCAGTTTCTCATTGGTGAAGTTGATGCACAGCTGCTCAAAGCTGTTGAACTGCCCAAAACAAGGAAAAGTGCACAGGTACTCAAGGTGTGCCAAAACACACAGGCCTTTGCTGCCATTCTCCTAAAGCTGTTTAAAGCTGGAAAACCAGTCCCAACCCTACTATACCACCGTGTGTTTCTACTCTAACACTCACTGTCCTTGAAGGACATTTTCATTATTACTTTGCAAATAAAGCCAAAAGTGACAATTCTTTTTCACTGTGCTACTCAGCTGCAAGTCTCTGGTAAGCTCAGCAGCCCCATGGTGTCAGTTCTCTAAGCTGCTGGATGGTAGAAACCTCCTGAGTGTCCCATCCAAGAATTTCCCTGGTCTTGGAACAATAATCTGGGGGGTTTTTGTGTTCTGACACAGAAGTCCTTGCATCATCACTGCATTCACAGAACAGGAAACATGCTGTGAACTTGCCAGACCATTGTCTTTACAAGAGCATCCACCCCTTTGGCTCATAGCTGTGTAAGCCTTAGTCCTCTGTGTGTTCCTGTGTCCTCCTGACCCCTCCTTGCCCATTGCTTGACTGTGGTGGCAAACCCTCGCTCCTTACATCAAAGATCTCAAAGCCAGCAATGTCCAGGACACCAATGAAGTACTGCCTGGGCTGCTTCGTGTCCAGCTGTTGGTTGATACGAACAACCATCCACAGGAACATCTTCTCAAACATTGCCTTGGCCAGGGCACCCACTGAATTGTTCACCTAGAGCAGAGGAGACACGATTGGAACTACCTCTGAGGGGCAAAGAAAAATGTGCACATAGTCCTTCAAGCTGTGCATTTTCAGCTGTCAGATGTTACCTGTGTCACGTTTTGACCTTTGGTCACGTATTCATTCCCAACCTTGACTCGGGGGTAACACAAGGCCTTGAGAAATTCAGCTGAGTTGAGGCCCGTTAGGTAGGCAGCCTTGTCAGCCACTAGAGGTGGGGGGAGAGAGAAAAGCATTTGTTCATGGACAATCTCTATACTTCAGGTGTTTTGAACAACTTTGCTGTTCATGTTCTAGGAATGGAAGAACATTTATCTCATTCCATATTGAAGGCCTGTGAAGCAATGCAAATTCTGGACACGACTGATGGTGGTCTTTGAAAGCAAGAACAAGTATGGCTTGGATAGGAAGAGCTTGAACCTGGAATGTCCCAGAAGAACAACAAAAGCCACTAGCAAGACATAAGGCAAGGCAAATTCTCTTTCTGTGGGAAGGGGATTTGTGGGTAGCACAGCTTGCAGGAGTTATTTCATCAAGAGCACAATTGCCCATCAGGGTATCTTAGTGCTTGGGGCTTTGAGAGAGAGAGAGAGAGAGAGAGAGATCCTGTGTTGAAATTGAAGTTTCTTCTTTCAGGCAGTATGCTTTTGGGGAGCCACCATTGGATAGCATAATGGAACTTCCCATGACTAGGAAAGCACCTCTGCAGTTAGAGGGACTGGGGGCAAAAAAGGAATTCTCAGTATTTTATATGGAGATTTGGGCAACTGCAGTGTGCCTCTAGAAGCTAACATATCGCCTCTGGAGGCAGAGAAGGGCACAAATCAGCCCCGAATTTGCTTGTACCTTCTGTGCCATCAGGCTCTGCCTGCTCCTCTCGTTGTTTCTGCTTGAACTTCAGGTTCCCATAGTGCATGACAGCCCCTGTCAGCTTGTAGATGGCTGTTTTCTCATCTGCAGTGAAGCCCAGGATGTCAATGGCACTCTGCAGTCAAAATAATGAATTCAAAAATGTGTCCTTAGTGGGTCAGAGATGTAACCCTCAAGACATGCTCTGTAGGTACCTTGTTGCTGTGTTACTTACATCTGTAGCCATCAGCTCCTCCTGGTCATCAATGCTGGGGACAGTGACCTCCCCTTGACTCACATAGTGGAAATCGTAGGGGTTGGTGGTAATGAGGAGCATGTCTGCAAATAGGAAAAGGCAAGGCATAGGTTTACTTTTGCCAACAGGTAAGAGAGGGAGCTGTTCCTAAGTGATCAACCCCAAAAAGCCATAATGGTCTTTCCTACCAATTAGCTCTGGCTTCTTGTTGGACATGATCTGATAAAAGATGTGGTAGCTCCTTTCCGCCTTGAGCTGGAAAGTGACTCTGGACTTCTCCAGCAGATCTGCCCAGGGAGGTAGAAAAGTTAGACACTTGGGGGAATGTACATGGAGATGGGACTTTAGGAAGGGATGAGAACAGTCCAGGAGAATCTCTTACAAGTTTCAATGTCAGCAGAAGCCAGTTTGCCTGTGGCACCAAAATGGATTCTGATGAATTTGCCCTGTTAAGCAGAAGCAGCAGCAGGTCAGCCTGGATGTGTTCTGCTTTGCATGAAGAACTGTTCAGGCATCAAGTGTGTTGCCATGAGGGGGGAAGATCTTATGCAAAGCGAGAACTCACAAAGCGTGAGGAGTTGTCGTTCCTCACGGTCTTGGCGTTTCCAAAGGCCTCCAGCAGTGGGTTGGCGCTGATGATTTGATCCTCAAGCGTTCCCTGCAGGGACATCATTATTCAGTGACTGTGTTTGGTTGGCAGGGCAATGACAGGCCAAGCATTCAGTCTGGCCTTCCTGACTCACCTTCATTTTGCCCGATGACTTCTCCTCCTTCTTCTTCTCCCCACTGGCTGCAATTGTTGCAAAGTACTGGATGACACGCTTGGTGTTCACAGTCTTCCCGGCCCCGGATTCTCCGCTGCCAAAGCCAAGAGAGAAGCAGAGGGTGCGTGGTCAGGCAGGAGGGGCCCTGGCACTGGGCAGCCCCTCAGGGACCCGTGCAGGGGGGGTACCTACGTGATCAGGATGGACTGGTTCTCACGATCTGTGAACAAGGCAGAAAATAAATGATTATTTTTATGTGTCATGAATATCATTGATAAAATTGTTCCTGTTTCTTTTAAAAGGTGCACTAGCACCTTGGGGCATCTATTTCCATTAATAAACCTTTCTACCTTTACGCCTACTTCCTTTTCAATATTCAATATTCCTAGATCCATTTAGGAAGTTGATGTCATGACCTTGAGGTGATGCTAAGTATAGCACACTTGCACTTCTTTTTCTGTCTATTCCCTTCATGTCATACTATTCATTTTGCTTGTAAAAATTATTCCAACTAATGATCAATTTTGTAAAGTTACTGATTAAATTGTCTGTCAGCAAGCTGAATTTAACTGGAGCATGTGCCTCTCATAAACTTTATTACATAGGAGTAACCATTCCTGATCAATCAATAAGTCTCCTGAATAGTTTTTATGTTGTTGGCCAATTGATTATTGCCTAAAGAAAATCAAAGTAACATTATAAATATGTAGTAATCTTTACCGGAGTAGTCTGCCATAATCTAGAATATTCAAATTTTTCGTCCTTACTTAACTGGATTCAATATTTCTCTTTGCTATATCTAGAGCTGAGTTTGCATTCTATAATTTTCTCTGGTTGCTTTTTTAACCTATGCTCCCATTGTGACTCCATTGACAAAACCTTTGCACTATAAAAACTGAAAAATCTCCAGGAAGAGAGTAATTAGGGAACTAACTTTTAGTGGAGGAGTCTGGGTTTGCACTCAAAAAGTTTCTGCATGTTTTTTGAAGGTGTCAGCAAGGGTAAATATATGACACCTTTGATCCTGATCAGACACACTACTCAAACATCAATTTAATATTTTTTGTTTTCATTGAATTCTCTTCCAATTACCTTTCTTTACACTCTGAATGCTTCAGATTTAAATATAGTAACTGGGGACAAAAGAGGGAAGAAGATTTCTTTTAACAAATTAAAACACATGTTATTATACTGTTATCTATATTTTTGACTAATCTGCTCTTTCCTAAAATTCTGGATATTTAGACAGTGCTAGAAACATTGTCACTACCCTTCTTTGGTATTTCTTTCTTTTATAATAATGAAGGGAAAAGAAGAAATTGATTGAGACAGAGGAAAGAAGTTATCAATTTTCTGAGCAGGTTTCACTGGAATTTCTGACTGAGACTGCTTCCACAGTATTTGTAAAGCTACCATAGAAAACATTGGCTCCAATGTTGAATGTACTTTTCATTTATACACAGCATTATTTACAGAAATTCATCCTAGTGATTTTCAGTCCTGCACAGCAAATCATTCAAAGAAAAATTCTTTCATCTGAGAAAAAGCAGAGCTTTAAATATATACAAATTTCTTGAATAGAAAATCTGACAATATATTCAATGTTAAATCATATCCTCCCAAATACACTGGACATGAAAATTTAACATTGATTTCCATAAACTTTATCTAAATTATGATGTTCAGTAAAGAATATATTTACAGCTATCACAGAACACCCACATTCCCAGCAAAATTAAACTGAACTATTGTGCACTGAAAAGACTTTTTTTCTCCTTTGTGAGTGTTTACAGCCAAGTGATTTTAAAGAAAATCATGAAACTCACCAGTCAGCATGAACTGATAGGCGTTGTCAGAGATGGAGAAGATGTGTGGAGGGGCCTCCTGGCGCTTCTTGCCTCGGTAGGCCAACACCACCTCGGGGTTGTACACCGGCAGCCACTTGTAGGGGTTGACAGTGACGCAGAAGAGACCCGAGTAGGTCTGCAAGGAAGGCACACAGCACGTTGGCTTCCCCTGAGGCTGGCCCAGCAGCTCCTGAGGCTGCCCAGAGGAGCCTGCTGCTGCCACTTACGTAGATCATCCAGGCTGCGTAACGCTCTTTGAGGTTGTACAGCACAGCGGGTTCGTGCAGGTGGGTCATCATGGCCATGTCCTCGATTTTGTCATACTTGGGAGGGTTCATGGAGAAGATTTGATCTTCTTTCACAGTTAGGGTCTGTCACAGAATAGAGAGATGCATGTATGTCAGCTAAGAACCTAGAGTGGGAATTAAATTTTATTTGTACATTTTGCATTTATTCACCTCTCCGCCTTCAGTCTTGACAGTGACCTTCCCGGCATCCTTACTCTCGATCTTCCCTTTCACATAGGACTCCTTTGGATGTACCACAAAGACACAGGTCTTGGCATCAAAAGGTTTGTTCTGAGCCTCAATTCTCTCCTTCTCCGATTTTCGGAGGTAAGGGGCTGCCTCGCCAAAGGCGGCCATGTCAGCGTCTGGAGCCGACATTGTTGCACTTCTTCAGGGGCCACACTCTGCAGGGTCCTCTGTAGGCTACAAGATATATTGTGTCAGTGAATGAACATCTTTACGTGAAAAAAGGAGATCTCTTGCACTTTGATCTTTTGAAATTTTAAAGTAGGTCTAAGCAAGTCAAAAGTTGGATTTCAACTTCCCATTCTTGGCTGAAAATACTTGCATAGCTCTCTAAAATTAATCCTTATACATCCAGCTAAGAGACCATGTACAGAACAGCAGTTAAGTGTACAGTATGTTGTGAAGTTTAGCAGTATTATTTAAACTTTGTGAACTCTACCAAATTTGGCTGTTCCCAAACAGAGTCTCTGTTTTTGTTTTTTTTTCTAATGCTACTGAAAGTCTCTGAAATAGTTCTTTTTTCTGATAGCAAGTAGAGGCTTTCTAAAAATTACTTGCTATGGATAATTCGTCTTGCATCATGACAGATAAAAGCGTTACTATTGCCTGTTATCCCTTCCACAAGTCTTAAACTCTTGGATTTCATCGTGTTCCTTAAAAGTTATTAAATTTCGTTATTGATTTTGGTGGCAGAGGTCACTGCTACTTGAAAACATAAAAACTCATTTTGTGTTGCACAGATATTCAGATCTAATATATAATTTGAAGGAAAACATGCTGCCTTCAAACCTACAATAAAGTTACTGCTCATAGAGTCAGTCCATGACAAAAGTGGATATCCAAGTCTTATAGGAGGTTAAATGGAATAAAAAGGTATATGTTTTGCCCAGCAGTTCACAGGAGCCAAACACTTACCTCGAAATTTTCTGTCAAGACTGGGCACAGCACTCCAAAGAGACTTTTATAGACTCTGGTATGCAGATGCTTTGGATGTTTCCTTTTCCTTCTGTCAAAATATATTTTGGCAAACCATCTTTGGCAAAATATTGTCTGGCAATCTTAACTAATGGCATAATTGTCATTTGACCTGATATATTTAGAAATGTTTTGCATCTTACCATCCCTGTGGATACATTTCCTATAAATAGTCTGACAGGGCTATTAATATTGGAATCTGGACTAGTCAAGGCACCTAAAGAACTTGGGTGTATGATTTATTGGTACTTCTATGATCTTTACAGGTAACTTAATCTTTGATCCAGATGGGATTCTTTGACATTTCTCTACTTTTGCAGATGTAAAAGGGAAATAATGTAATGCGTCTTGTACACGTGGTCCTATGAACTTAGAGCTTGCCTTTACATCATTAGAAAAGGCAGCTCTACAAAAGACAATTTATTTTTAAAACTCTTTCAGTGATTCATCATATATTGTAATAAAAAGGGGAAAACCAGACGTGTAGTGGTCCAGGAATATCAGATAGAGGAAGAATCCAACAGACAGCAAGGTCAAATACGGTTTCAAGTTTGGACGTGTAGTTTGTGCCTTCAGTGTGAAATGTGACTCCTTAGCTATAAAAGCAATTGAGTATGTACGTGAATAAACCCTCACTTGGTATTTTGCAGAAATCAAAAAATTCAAAATGTGCATACTAGAGGAATGTTCATTATTGCAATAGTCAGTCATAAGTGATATAACAGAAAATTCTTCATAGTTTCAAACAAAAAAATTTATTCATAATATCTCACACCTGAAAAAAAATTATACCATTTTTTGCAAGTAATTTCAGATTGTGAAAAAGTTTAGGCTTCTGTTACAGAGCTGATACAGAAGAAATGTGTAACAAGCACATTTATTAATAAGAAAATTATTCATATAAATTTTTTTTCTGTTTCTCAAAATTTATTAAAGGTTTTCTAAGGGTTAAGAGAGCCTAAGAGGCAAAAGTAACCTAGACCAGGAAATACTTTTAACCCTTAGTAGACATACAGTCGATAACTACACAGTGATATTTCCTGTTTCATCTCACACAAACATGAAGTGCTAACATGCCTTAAAGAGCTCAGGCCTGTGTTTCTAATATTTATGTGCTTATTGTCAATGTATACAAAGCAATGCTCTCAACCAAGTCAGGCCTTCACTACATACAACTCAAAAAAAACCTCAACCCTTCTGCCCAAACACAACTCTACCCGCATTCACACACACAGCATTGGTCTGGGATCCTCTGCACTCTGACACATCCTCAGTCCAGCGCTCCCAAATCACAAATACCTTGCACTCTTACATATTCATACAGCTCCAACAACAAGAGCTCTCAACACAGTGCTAACTGGTTTGGAGTAGCATTGCTGTAGGCAATACTGTGAGAAAGGGAGAATTTGCCAGTAGTTCTGGAGAATGAGTGGTCAAGTTCTAGGAAAAAGGGCACTGTCACTTGAGCTGCTTTAAACAGTGTCAGTTCTGAGCACGTTCTTCTCCTGGTCACTGGCATTTTGATTATTAAAAGAGCTCAGTGGGTAAAGCTCAATGAAGAGCAGAGGGCAAGGTCAGTAAATGTGATGCAAGATATCCAACAATAAGCACTGCCATGAAAAGCTTATTCCAAGGATGAGCAGGCAACTTTCTGGAGTTCAAAACCAGAGCTCAGTCCTGGGCTCCCTGTTCAAGGCAGGGGGAAGTTGGTGGAAATACCTTCTGCCCTGAACAGGACGAGCTCTCTAAAATAGAAACAGCCTGTATAAAACTGTGAGTGCAGGGGGGGCATCAGAAGTCCTGTGTCTGCACAATCTCTGACTTCCACAGACATACAGAACTTAGAGGACAAATCAGAGAATGGTTTGGGTTGGAAGAAACCTTAAAACAATCATCTAGTGCAATGCCACTGCTGTGGGTAGGAATTTTGACTAGATCAGGTTGCTCAAAGCCCCATTCAATCTGAGCTTGCACACTTCCATTGATGGGACATTCCTGTATTCTAGGGCCTGTCTGTTCCTGTGTATCACTGGGTTCTTCTTAAAAAATGTCAATTTATATTCAACCAGAATCTACTCTTTTTAATTTAAAATGTTTCCCCTTCTCCTATGGCCACAGGCCAAAGGTTAAAAGTCTTTCTCCCTCTAAAGAGCTGCCTTTATATATTAAAAACTTGCAATACGGTCTTCTCAGAGCCTTGTCATCTCCGTGCTGAGCAGGCACAACTAAGTAAGCCTTTCTTCATAGCAAAGGCATTCCAGGACTTGGATTTTTTTTTTTTTTTTTTTTTGGTGGCTCTGCATCTGCTCCACCTGGTCCATTATCCATTTTTTATTGCAGGTGCCAGAGCTGAATACAGCACTACAGATGGGGTCTCATGACAGTTCTTTAACTGGATGACATTTCTTCCCACTGGTGTATCAACTGAAACATCCAGCTTGATGTTGTCTGCTTTATCAGTAAATTAACAACACAGGCCCCAGCACACATAACTCTTCTCTTTCATTCTGTCTTTATCTGACTAAAAGGTTTCCTTCTTATCCCACGGCTTCATCACTTCTATAAAAGCCTCTGTTGGCTTTCATAACTTTGCCGAAAGGTTTTGGAAATCCCACTCAATTATATTATCTGTATCTCTCTGTCCACATGCTCATCTATCCCCTCAAAGTTTTGTGAGTTTTTTCATATGTAAGGCCGACTGAAATTTAACAGGCTGCTCCTTTTGGAAGGACATAAACCACCTGTCCTCAGTTCCCCCTACCATTTCTTTCCCAGGAGGTGTTACTTATGCTTGATGCAGTGCTCCCTGGGAATTCAGTGCTCTCTGGCCTAGGAGACAGGGCCTGGGACTGAACACGGTAACTTTCTCCCCCTGCACTCAAGCCTTCATGGTCAGTTTATGTGGATCTCTGCTCAGGCTCAGAATCTGACATTTAATTGCCTGTCTTCTTTATTGCTTCTATTGCACATTGAATAGAAAATCATTCATCTAGACAGCTACTAATGAAATGACAGCTACTAATGAAGTGTTTTCCTTTCACTGCTGGACTACTGCAAGCTGTCTCTTCCCTGCTGTCTTCTCTGAGCTCTCTTGCCATAGGCTAGTGAGAGAAGGTCCTGGTGTGGGTATTGAGTTTCTACATCAGTAAGGAAAACACCACATCAAATAGCTGATCTTTCTCATCAGGAAGAAAAATTCCCCAAGACAGGGCAGTGTTTCAGAAAGTAGTGTGGCAGAAATTCAGCTTTTTTAGACATTGATCTAATTTATAGAAACTAAAGCAATTCTCATAGAACTGTCAACAACCTTCTCCAGTTTTAATTCAAGGTGATGTGATACTCTTCATGGTTGTCTAATTAAATTCAAGGGAAAAAAATAGGAGACTAAAGACTACTTTCTGTCAGCTTCAGAAAAAAAAAAAAACATAAACTGTTTTGGGCTATTACCACTCTATAAATCACTCTCAGAGGCCAGCAAAAGGAGCATCACACACCTGACAATCACAAGCTGGAAAGTGCTGAGGTCCCTTAAGGGTAAATATAAAATAAGATATTGTCTGGGGTATACAGTAGGAAAAACTTGCAGGACTCACAATCAGGAATTATTGTCCTTGATTTCTCTTCATATGATGTTATTTTTCTAGTCACACCTGAGTCACTAAGAAAAAAAGAAGGGATAAGTAGTCAGGAACTAGATGACAAAAAAGCTGCACTGAGACATGGGTACACATAGACTGTAAGAAAAAACTGTGCAAAAGTGTACCAAAAATGGTAAAAAAGGTCTAACCAATAAAACCAGAAAGAAAAGAAAGGCACTGCTTATAGTATGCACGCAAATGAATCTACAGGATTTATTCTCTAGACATTAAAATGGTTAAAACAAAAATTGGAGAAAGAAGGAAGTGACAGAGAGCACACATTTTGTGCAGCCCTCAGGTCACTTTGCTGTCTCATGACATCCTCACTCTTCCTCTTCTATCTTCTTGCCATGAATGTCACGGCTCTTGGCTCGGAGCTTGTTGACCTGTGACTCTGCAATGTCAGCCCGCTCCTCGGCCTCCTCCAGCTCGTGCTGGATCTTGCGGAACTTGGACAGGTTGACATTGGACAGCTCCTCCTGTGTGGGGAAAGGGAGTCAGTGGTGAGGAGCCCAAGGCAGGGGTTTCACTCCCGCTGCAAGTCATCCTTGTGGGGCTGCAAATCTCCATTCGCCTCCTGCCACTGCTCACACATCAGCCTCACACAGAGCTCCTCATACTCCCCTTTTCAGGGGAGAAGCTACTGGGACAAGCTCCACGTGGACTGTGTCACACGTGAGGAGCAATTTCACCACTTCAATTTATCATTTCTGTACTTATTCTCACACTATTTCTCTGTATGAGTTATGGGAAGCCTTGTGCTGCTGATTAGTAGCAGAGATTCAGGAACTTGTTGGTAACTGGGTGTGGCCCCTGGGTTTGTTTACTCGGGCCTGCTGTGTGAAACAGGCTGCAGAACTTCACTTAATTAATGTCCCTGAATGCAGGGTGCCCAGAGCTCACCAAGGCCTCGACAAACAATAACAAAGCAGCATGGACAAGACGGTTGTGTCTCGGGAGTTGCTTTCATACCCCTCTCCTGGTATTCAGACTCACTCAAGGTGTGTCCTGTCACAATGGAATGTGGCCATTGCCATTTCTCCAAGCAATACTTACAGCCTCCTCAGCTTGTCTCTTGTAGGATTTCACTTTCATTTGCAGCTTGTCCACCAGATCCTGCAGCCTCAGCACATTCTTCCTGTCTTCCTCAGACTAAAGCAGTTGGCAAACAGAATAGACAGTCAATTCTTGGTTCTGCATCACGTGAGATTAACAATTCCCCTTGGGGATGGTGTGGGCAAAATGTGACTCGCTGTGAGAAAGCCCAGTGAGAGCAGGAGAGCTGCTGCCTTACCTGGTAGGTGAGTTCCTTCACCCTGCGCTCGTACTTGCGCACACCCTTCACGGCTTCAGCGCTGCGCTTCTGCTCAGCATCAACCTCCCCTTCCAGCTCCCGCACCTGCAAGGACAAGCCCAGCCCTGCAGCTGCCCTGGCAATGTCTCTCCAAGGACAGACACGCTCACTCAGGCACAGCCCCAGCCCTACACACCCTGGCCTCCAGCTTCTGGATCTGCTTCTTCCCTCCCTTCAGTGCCAACTGCTCAGCCTCATCCAGACGAAGCTGCAGGTCCTTCACTGTCTGGTCCAGGTTCTTCTTCATCCTCTCCAGGTGGGCACTGGT
>NW_005054654.1:227948-231683 GCF_000277835.1 Geospiza fortis | reverse complement strand
TGGCATGGTCAGGCACAGAGCAGAATGGGAAGGGCCCTGTCCCACCAAGGTGACAGGCATCTCTGCAGACCTGCAGGCCCAGAGCCATGAACAATGGTGGTAATGGCTGAGAGTGAGAAAGGCCAGGGAGGAGCAGAGGGCCAGGGACTTACGCTGCAAGTTCTTGTTCTCCCGCTTCATTGTTTCCAGGTGGTCCAAGGACTCCTCATAGGCATTCTTCATCTTGAACAGCTCCGTGCTCAGAGAGCGCGACTCCTTCTGCGAGGCCTCCAGCTCAGCCTGCGTTTCCTCATACTTCTGCTTCCATTCTGCCAGGATCTGAAGAGAAACGGGGGGTGAGTAGGGCTGTGACTATCACGGGGCCCTGCTCTGGCCAGGAGTGCTGGTGCTGGAGGCCCAAAGACCTTGTCAAAGTTCTTCTGCTTCTTATCCAGAGCAGCACAGGCAGCATTGGATCTCTCCACATCAATCATCAGGTCCTCCACTTCATTCTGCAGCCTCTGCTTTGTCTTTTCCAGGGAGGCACATTTGGCATTGACAGCCTCAACATGCTCCTCTGCGTCCTGCAGGCGCTGGGCCAGCTTCTTCCTGGGAGGAGACAAGCACAGTTGCATGTCAGAACTTGGAAGGTTGTCAGTTCTATAATGTCATAAGAGTGCAGGTTTGTCAATTTGAGGGTTTTTAGCTTTTCTGTGTCCTGTCACCGGGGGAGGATTAGACATGTCTTAGCACTTCTAATGACTATGTTTTCTCTTCCAATCTCTCTTTTTCTCTGCCTTCCTCTCTCTCCTTTTTTTACAAATCTATATCCTTGCCTTCATTCCACTCTTGTCTTAACCTACTCTCAGAGATTCAAATTTCCTTTGACCAGTTTCAGTCTTCTCCCGTCATGTCCCACCCTGCTTCCCCACGTACTTGGCCTCCTCGAGCTCCTCCGTGCGCTGAATCGCGTCCGTCTCGTATTTGGTTCTCCACTGGGCCACTTCACTGTTGGCCTTGGACATGGCTCGCTGAAGCTCTGCCTTGGCCTCCTGCTCCTCCTCATATTGTTCTCGGAGCAAGTCACAGTCGTGGCGAGCGGACTGCAGGGCATGGGCCAGGGCGTTCTTGGCCTGTGGGGACATTGGGTTTGGCAAACTTGAATACTTATCTTTAAATCCCTCTTGACTGTGAACTTGAGCATGAAAACGGAATGAAACTCTAATTGGGCAAATGCATAGCTTGGAGCTGGTGAATCCCTCGTTGCCATATTTTGGACCATCAGGAAACATTAGTGATGGCTCCACTGGGGACAGTAATCTGCTGCTTGTTTAAACGTGTGGCTGAATTCTATCTCAGAGAGGATCATCAGAATTTCATGGAAACCTTGTGGATTACTTCCTCCAGCTTCTAAAATATCGTGCTTCCTTCCCTCTCTAGAGGAAGAGCAAGGGGTTGTGCATTAGTGCTGTTCCAGGCTTATGTGTGCTTGGGGAAAGAACACTGAAGCAGTCTAGTGTCAGACAGGATTCTGCAGAGGTTTTTGGGGGTGATGTAGACTGTGGACACTAGGGTACTTCCAGACCTTGATTTCTTCCTCTAGATGTCTCTTGAGTTCCTCAATCTGTTGGGTAAATCCTTGCTTGCCCCTAGACAGCTGAGAAATCAGAGCATCTTTCTCCTCCACCTGGCGGGAAAATTCACCTGGAAAAGGAAAGGAAAAAAAGGATTCACACTGTTATTCCTATGACACCTTCTGCTTGTAAAGCCATGTAACCTGGAATGCCCTGGAGAACTTATACCAGTTGCCACCTTGTACTCTCTGGCTCATTTAGGGCATGCAGGTACTGCCATTGAACTTTGGGGATGAGGATGCCTCACCTGACTCGGTCTGCAGACGAGCTCTTTGCGTATTGAGGTCATTGATCATGCGCTGATTCTGCTCATCCTTAGTTTTAAGCTCACTCAGCTGATCTTCCAGAGTGCGGCACATCTTCTCCAGGTTGGCCTAGAGAGGAAACACAGGAAAGGAAAAGAGATGATGGTCTGCACTCTGCCTTATTGTCACAGTGGGGATTTTGTTTCTGGGAATGTGTGTGGAAGAGTCAGCTTTTGTGCCCCACTTTTTCCCTGTGTGCATTTTCTCCTGCAACTCCATACCTTGGCTTTGGAGACAGACTCCATGTTGCTGGCCAAGTCATCAATCTCCATCTTCAGCTCACTCTTCTCCTTCTCCAGCTTCTGCTTCACGCGTTGCAGGTTGTCGATCTGCTCGCCCAGCTCAGCTGTGCTGTCCGCGTGCTTCTTGCGCAGGGCGGCAGCCGTGGCTTCGTGCTGCAGCGTGGCCTCTTCCAGGTCACGGCGCATCTTCTGGAACTCTGCCTCACGCTTCTTGTTCATCTCCACCTGAGCTGCTGTGGCCCCTCCTGCTTCTTCCAGGCGCTCGCTGATCTCCTCCAGCTCCCTGGACAGGTCAGCGCGATGCTTCTCTGCTTTAGCACGAGAGGTTCGCTCTGCCTCAATTTCCTCCTCCAGCTCCTCAATGCGGGCCTGCAGAACAGCAGGGAGCCTTCACAGCCGTGCCCTCCTCCTGCCTGAGCTGAGCCTGAGCAAGGCAGGGCAAGGAACAGAGACTTGCCTGCAGCTCCTTGATCTTCTTCTGAAATTGCATGCCCAGGGCTTGTTCATCTTCGATCTTGCTCTGGATCTGGCTGATTTCAAAGTCTTTCCTTTGAACCAAGTGAACCGTGTTAGAGCTCAAAGAAAAGAGACAAGTGCTGCAGCCCAGCACTCAGGTGCCCCAGAGCCACACTTACTTCTTCAGTTTCTCATCCAGCTGCTGCTTATCATTCTCCAAATCCATGATGCTGTCCTGGGCCAGCTTCAGGTCTCCTTCCAGTTTCCTCTTTGCTCTCTCCAGGTCCATGCGCAGTTTCTTCTCTTGCTCCAGGGACCCTTCCAGCTGAACACAACAAGACCATCAGGGCTCTGCCAGCCACGTTGGACTCCATACCTGTCCTGTTCCTGCTCTATGTCTGTGTGCTTACATCATCCACTTGCTGTTCCAGCTTGGTCTTGGCTTTGGTCAGAGTATTGACTTTGTCTTCCTCTACCTGCAGGTCATAGGTTTTTCACCTTTGAGAAGAAGGGACCAAATGTAAATAAAGCAGCTATAGAAGTCCTGTAATAACACACAGCCCATTTTCTGGAGCATGAGTGACAGGTTCTACCTCATACCTTGTTTTCGGTGGCATGTTTTTCCTTCTCCACCTTGGCCAGTGTTAGCTCAAGGTCATCAATATCTTTCTTCAGCTCTGAACATTCATCTTCCAATTTTCTTTTCTTGGCTGTCAGTTCAGCATTAATTTCCTCTTCTTCTTCAGCCCTTTCTGTCGCCTCCTTAATTTTGGCTTCCAGCTGGATTTTGGTTTTGATGAGCTGGTCGCACCTTTCCTCTGCATCAGCCAAGCTATCTGCTTCCTGGTGGGGAGATAGAAATTTGTGGGTTCTGATGTTTTGAATATTCTCTGCTCTGCCTCTTTTATTACTGAGTAACAGCTGAACCTGGCCTTCAACTCGAGCAACAGAGAGATCTTGAGTGGTGTCTACTGGTAAGCCTTGTCATTTGGAATCAATAATTATTCCAAAGCTTTTGTGCCTCCTAAATATGTCTACCAGGGTGACTAGCTATGAGAATGCCTCATAACACTCATAAGCAGAATGGAATAGGGGTTACTTCAGTTTCTAGTTTTAGCA
>NW_005054654.1:203554-227938 GCF_000277835.1 Geospiza fortis | reverse complement strand
AGTAGTTTTCTCATGGAAAAAATATGCAATATTTCCTTCTGTTTAACTGACTAGTTAACTTTATAATATTTCAGCAATAGAAGCTTTATGAGAATACTTCACTGGAGAAAGATTTGTTTTCTTTGGTCAAATTGCGTTTTCCTGATTGAGTTTCTAGAAAAAGTAGGTTATTCTTAGGTTTGCTTTTACGGTGTTAGACAGAAACATTGCTTTGAAAATTATTTCTCTTCAAGCTCCATGTTCTCCGCTGTTCAGTACACATTGGCTGGTGCTATGTGGCTCTTTCCTCATACAACAGCAATGGTGAGTGCCTTGTGAGTCAGCCAGGAGTCTCAGTATGCCCCTGCCCACTGCCTGCTTACTCAACATTAGAGTGCCTCAGAGTGTGTGATTTAGACTGTTTTATTCTACCCATTAAGTCCTGTGAGTCTCTTTGCAGGACAAGATGCATTCTGACAGTACATCATTCTTTTTCCAGAGGAAAATGAACAGTGATACTCACAGCCTGCACTTGGAGCTGCAGGTCATTTTTCTCCTGCACCAGGGCCACCATTTTCTCTTCCAACTCCTTCCGCTTTGCCTCAGACTTTGCAAGCTCCTCCTTGGTTTTCTCAAACTCTTGTTTCATGTTGGCCATTTCCTTCTCAGACTCTGCACTCTTCAGCAAGGGCTTGATCTTGAAGAACAGCTTCATCCATGGCCAGTGTTTGACATTCATGAATGAACGAACGTTGTACTGGATGCAGAAGATGGAGTCCCTTAAAACAAATTCACATGGTTTTGAATATCCTGTGTTTGGTGAATTTTGACTCAATTAGCCAGCTACCATTAGAACATAACAAATGAGGGAGAAGTATCTACCTCCGCTCCACCATTCTCTGGTACTCCACTCTCATCAGGAAGCCTCTAGACCTGGCTTGTATCATGGTCATAATTGCTGCCAGTTTCTCATCTCTCATCTCCTCTAGCACACCTATCAGTCCAGCTTTGAAGAACACCTTGAGAAAGGCAGTATTGTAGTACATCAGTGTTGGATAGTGCATTACTGGGGCACACTGTATTTTAATACAGAACTTCATTCTACCTTGGTGTGCCCAAATCTGTACTGGGTGTGGTCAACATCAATGGACCCAAGAAGCTTCTCTGAAGCCTTCTTGTTATCCATGAACTGACCTTCTGGAATAGCACTGGCATTAAGTACTCTGTATCTGTAGGAGAAAGCAGAAAATTAAGAAATCAACAGTTCTGAAACCATCACTGTGATTGAACCTCACTGCCTAGTCAGCAACAGCTGAATAATATCATGTTCATGAATAATATCATGAGAGTACATTCTTTCAAGACAGTGAAAGACATGAAAGACACTGCAAGAGAGTGCAAGAACCGTCCATACCATTAACTTAAGAGTCCAAGTGAGTCCTCACAATCAGCATAAAATAAATCATAAATTCACAACAAAACATGACAACGTAAAATGTAAAGATTGTTAAGATGATCAGGCTCTTCAGCTTGCCCTGAATTGGCAGAAAGGTTCAGAGCTCTTACCTCTGTTTGAAGTCAGCATAGAGGACTCTGCTGGGGAACCCTTTCCTGCAGATCCTGATCCCTTCCAGCACGCCGTTACAGCGTAGCTGGTGCAGCACCAGCTCGTGCTCCATGGCACCTGACATATACCACCATTAGTGACTATCCTGCTGTTTGACACTCAGGAGAAGAGCTTCTGCTGCTCAAGCTTTCCTCCCCTTGGCTTGCCTTACCAGGTGTTTTAGTCTCATTTGGGATGATGCACCGTACAAAATGGGGGTGAGTGCTTCTCAAGTTAGCCATCAGCTTGTTTAAATTCTCCTGTAAGATTACAAGGAAGAGTTCAGATTTAATCTAGTAAGAACTCCCTGCCTATCAATGATGTGCATAAAAAAAATTAGTCTTTCTGGGTCTTGAACTGTAGGAAATACATAATTATGTTGGTGTAAAAATTGTATAAATATGAATCAGAGTCTTAGTGAATTACAGGCTTGTCTTCTGACTGCAATTTCACTGAACTCCTATGTTGATTACATATTTAAATGAGGAAATGAATTCTGCTCTTACCCTGAAGAGAGCTGAGACAGTCTGGAAGGAAGAACCCTTCTTCTTGCCTCCCTTCTTGCCGCCGCCACCACCACCACTAGCCTCTGCAAGTCACAGAAAAGAAAAAAACATTTTTTAATTATGGGCAATAAACACTGGATACTACAAAATACAAAGCCACTTTATATTCCTTGTGGTTTTAGCTTTAATTCTAAGAAAACCATGCCATATTAAAAATACCATTTCCACAAAAACTGACCTGCATCTGCTCCACCATAGTTGGCAAAGAGTAAAGCCAGGGTCTTCAGAGATGATTTCTGGTACAGCCCAATGACAGTTTCATTCAGAGGGTCCTTGTTCTTCTCCAGCCACCCAGTGATGTTGTAGTCCACAGTGCCAGCATAGTGCACCAGGGAGAAGTGGGCCTCAGCCTTGCCCTTTCCAGGCTTGGGCTTCTGGAAATTGTTGGACTTGCCCAGGTGCTGGTCATAGAGCTTGTTCTTGAAAGAGGTGTCAGTTGCCTTGGGGAACATGCACTCCTCTTCCAGGATGGAGAAAATGCCCATGGGCTGGGAGAAATCACAAGAAGTGACAAGGGAAGGTTATAATGGAAATGTTCAATGTTGCTTTACATGGAATGTCCACCTGCCTGGTCTAGTGGAAGCAGTCCCCCACCATGGTAGGGGATTGAAACAAAATGTTCTTTATGGTCCCTTCCAACCCAAACCATTCTGTGACTCTATGACACTGACAAGAAGCCTGTGCTATGAACATCAAAGTATTGTTGTACTATTGGCAGCATCTCATCCTAGATGAAAGCTGGGGTTTACCAGGAGTTGTTCTCAGTCAAGGAGTTTATTTCTGCCATCCCTTGCCTCCCTGCAGCCTATCTTCATGGAACTGGTAGGAATGTCTATCCAGCTCACATGAGAATTGGTTGTAGAAGTGGGGAAGCAATGATAAAGAGAAAAATATGGGGAAAAACAGCTACAGGGGGCTCTGTAGTTTGGGGAGGTCAGGTGATATGATATTTATTTCTCAAATTTGTCTGTGGACTTTGGATCTGACTGTGCCTCAGAAACATCATCGAATTCCAACAGCCATCATATCATGCAGGGGAAAGGTACCTTCTCAATGAGCTCAATGCAGGCAGCCAGGTCCATGCCAAAGTCAATGAACTCCCATTCAATCCCCTCCTTCTTGTACTCCTCTTGCTCCAGCACAAACATGTGGTGGTTGAAGAACTGTTGCAGTTTCTCATTGGTGAAGTTGATGCACAGCTGCTCAAAGCTGTTGAACTGCCCAAAACAAGGAAAAGTGCAGAGCAAATAGTAAGTGATTCAAGGCAGAGGTTCCCAGTCAGCAAGTGGTTGTTGTTACCTGCTGCACAGTTTGGCCCTTGGTCACGTATTCATTCCCCACCTTGACTCGTGGGTAGCAGAGAGCCTTGAGCAGGTCTGCTGAGTTCAGACCCATCAGGTAGGCAGCCTTGTCAGCAACTAAGTACAAAGAGAGAGGGAGGAAGTAACAGAGCAGAAGCAATAATTGAAAGGGGCTATCCTCTAAGATGTAGCTGTTGGTCTCAGCACTAAAATTTTGTGATATCTTGAAGGGAAATTTAGAAGCATGAATAGTCTGGAAGCTGAGATTTATGCATTTGTGATAGTAAACAGAAGGAAAATACATGATTGCCAACTTCCACCTATCCATATCTGTTATTAGGAGATCTAGAAGGCTTTAATACCTTCTGTGCCATCAGGCTCTGCCTGCTCCTCTCGTTGTTTCTGCTTGAACTTCAGGTTCCCATAGTGCATGACAGCCCCTGTCAGCTTGTAGATGGCTGTTCTCTCGTCAGCAGTGAAGCCCAGGATGTCAATGGCACTCTGGCAACAGAATCACTCAAATAAACTTCCAGGCCATTACAAGGAAATTTCACCACACCAACATGCTCTGTGACACTTACATCTGTAGCCATCAGCTCCTCCTGGTCGTTAATGCTGGCGACAGTGATCTCGCCTTGACTCACAAACTGGTAGTCATAGGGGTTGGTGGTGATGAGGAGCATGTCTGTAAAGAGGAATAGGATGTATCTGGGTGTGAGAATGAAGATAAATTTAGCACATTCAGATTTTATCAAACAATTCATAATACTTCCTACCGATTAGCTCTGGCTTCTTGTTGGACATGATCTGATAAAAGATGTGGTAGCTCCTTTCAGCCTTGAGCTGGAAAGTGACTCTGGACTTCTCCAGCAGATCTGGCAAGGATGGTAGGACAGAGTCAGGCCTGAGAAAGAACACTGAGCTGGAAAGGGAGGAAGGAATGGGATCAAGTCTGGTGGTCTCTTACATGTTTCAATATCAGCAGAAGCCAGCTTGCCTGTGGCACCAAAGTGGATTCTGATGAATTTACCCTTTTAGACGGGAAAGAAAAAAAAAGACATGTTGAAATTTCACCATGACTGTAAGTATGTGACCTTACATTTTCCACAGAGGACAGGCTTCAAACTTAGGAGTTGTTTCGCTTTTATTTTTTCTTTAACAAGGCAAAACAGGACAAAAACAAATTTAGGAGATTCTTTATACTGCCAATACTAGATAGATCTGAGCTTTATTATCCACTACTATTTAATGGATAACCATGAGTGCACATGAATGAGAAGACCACTAATAAAGCATTATATTGGGTCACTTCTGTTGCAATTCATTAAACGACTATTCATTAGTTCAAACACACATGGATATAGTGAAAATCAGAAAGATTCTGTGAAGGCAGATTTTGGTGGTATAAAAGTTAAATGAGGATTTTTAGTCTTGTGGAAGACAGAAGTCAGAGTTACTGTCTGAGTTGTAGAGATAGAGGCAACACACCCAGAACAAGGAGCTTTAGTCTGAGACTGAGCATTGGTATTGTGGTTCTTCAAGGAAACGCACAGTTAATCTAATAGAGCTTATGAATGGCTTTTTGCATTAAAACAAACAAAAGAACATTCCATAGAGTGGTTTGTTTTCTGGTAGGATGTATTGAAGGAACTCTGTCCCTATCCCTTTCTAGACAAATTATATCAAGATCTGAGCAGTCAGATTAATACACCTGCCCAGTTTTGTGTCTAAAACTCAGAGATTCATTTTTTTTGGAAGGCCAGCAAAATTTCCATCCAGCAATTGCTATCCTGTATGTCGCATCTTTCCTTTTTTCTACATTACATCAATTTCCACAAAATTTTGTCTTCAGCCCATATGACAGACATTAAGAATATGTGTGTATATATATTTATAGATATCTAATTATATAGATATCAAAACATCCCCCTTGATATGCTGTATTATACTTCTAAAGATGTATTTTTAAATAGATAGTCCACTTTAATTGGCAAAAATACGTGGAAAATAGTAGTTTAATGAATACAGTCATCTGACTTTGACACTTCAGAAGTGAGAGCATGTTCTGACATCCTTGCTCCCATATAAACTACCACCTCTCTAATGAAAAACTCACAAAGCGTGAGGAGTTGTCGTTCCTCACGGTCTTGGCGTTTCCAAAGGCCTCCAGCAGTGGGTTGGCGCTGATGATTTGATCCTCAAGCGTTCCCTGCAGGGACATCATTATTCAGTGACTGTGTTTGGTTGGCAGGGCAATGACAGGCCAAGCATTCAGTCTGGCCTTCCTGACTCACCTGCATTTTGCCTGATCCTTGCTCTTCCTTCTTCTTGTCTCCACTGGCTGCAATTGTTGCAAAGTACTGGATGACACGCTTGGTGTTCACAGTCTTCCCGGCCCCGGATTCTCCGCTGCCAAAGCCAAGAGAGAAGCAGAGGGTGCGTGGTCAGGCAGGAGGGGCCCTGGCACCGGGCAGCCCCGCAGGGACCCGCACGGGGGGGTACCTACGTGATCAGGATGGACTGGTTCTCACGATCTGTGAACAAGGCAGAAAAGAAGAGATTATTTTTAATGCACTGGCAATTGGCAGCTGATGTCTTTCATTAACCTGTATGCCTTCACCCATTTTGAATATTTTTATGTTCCCAGCTGCAACTGGGAAATTGACATCTCTACCCTCCAATGGTGTCTTGTGTAGCATGCATGCAGTTCTTTTTCTGTATATTCCCTTCATGTCATATTCTTCATTTTGTTTATGTCAAATTATTTCAACTAAGGATCAGTTTTGTAGAGTTACTGATTAAATGGTCTATCAGTAAGCTCAATTCAACTGGAGCATGTGCTTCTCATAATCTTTATTACATAGGAACAACCACTTCTGATCAGTCCACAAGACCCTTTAAATAGTTTTTATGTTGGTTCCAAATTGATTGGTGATGAAATAAAATTACAGGAACATCATAAACATGTAGTAACCTTTATCAGCATAGTCTTCTCTGTAATATTGAAATTTTGGTACTTCCAGGACTAGAATTAATGTATCTCTTTTCAATAGCTTGAGCTGAGTTTGTTTCCCACTATTTTGTCTGCTTTCTTAACCCATACTTACTTATTTTTGTGTCCCATTTTTATGCTCCATCTTTGAACCACTCAATGATGAAGGAAAAAATATGTTCCTGGTGTTGAGTTTGTTTCATCATGTACTCTGTCTTTTTTGTTCATCTTATCTTTGCCATGCATAATATTATAAAGTAATAAAAATCTTCCTTCTAGGGTTATCAGCACAGCCTGTCCCACCTTTGGGAAACCTTTTCATCTTCCTCTTTACCTGTTCCACTTTACTACATTCTTTTGTGATGAAGGAAGTCTGAAAATGCATATGACACACCAGGTGCCAAGATACCCCTTGTATATAGTAATGCTTTCTGTTTTGGTTTCTATTTCTTTCTCTGTGACCTCCAGGCTTCAGCTTTTTATTTTGTAGATTTATGATACTTAAGACAAAATTTTGAAGCAGTATTAGAAGATACTTATAAAAATTCTTGGCAGTGAGGTTTTTTCCCCTTGGCATTTGTTTTACACTCCTGTTCACAAAAATTTCTTGCAATTTCACAGAATAGGAACTTAATGTAATAAAGTCCCCCTGAAATTCTTCATTATTAGACTTCATTTTTGCTGACCTTAAGAACTTAGTCAAATCAGAAATATTTTCATCACTTCCAGATTATTTTTAAAAATGTTGAACAGTTGAAGGCTCAGAACAAGCCCTTTGAGAGTTGCCATTCAGACCAATCTGCAATCCAGCTCACCATCCACTTTTTCCACCCTCCCTCCCTGAGTTTGCCTATGAGGATATCATGAGAAACAGCATCAAAACCCTTGCTGAAATCCAGGTAGACAATTTCCCCTCATATCTCAATGCAGTTATCCCATTGTAGAAAGAAATCAGGTTGATTAAGCATAATTTCCCTTTGGTGAAGCCATGCTGGCTACTCCTGATCAAATTCTTGTATTCTGCATTTTTAGAGATAGTCTCCAGGATTAACCATTCCAAAACTCAAGTGAGGCCAACAGGCCTGTAGTTCCTTGGATCTTCCTTTTTGCCCTTTTTGAAGACTTGTGACATTTGCTTTCTTCCAGTCCTCACACATGTCTCCTGACTGCCATGACAATTCCAAGGTGAATGAGAGGCCAAGATATGATGCCCTCCAGTTCCCTCAGCACTTGTAGGTGCATCCCAGTTGGATGAACTTGTGGAAGTCAGGTTTGACTAAATGATCTCTAACCTGATCCTCTTCACCCTAAGGAAAGCCTTCATCATTTCCAGTGAGAAGAGAGAATGCACCCGCACAACACTATTAACTACTTTGCCATCAAGAGACTTTTTCTCCTTTGTGAGTGTTTATGGCCAAGTGATTTTAAAGAAAATCATGAAACTCACCAGTCAGCATGAACTGATAGGCGTTGTCAGAGATGGAGAAGATGTGTGGAGGGGCCTCCTGGCGCTTCTTGCCTCGGTAGGCCAACACCACCTCGGGGTTGTACACCGGCAGCCACTTGTAGGGGTTGACAGTGACGCAGAAGAGACCCGAGTAGGGCTGCCAGGAAGGCACACAGCACGTTGGCTTCCCCTGAGGCTGGCCCTCGTGGGTCTGCCCAGAGGAAGCTGCTGCTGCCACTTACGTAGATCATCCAGGCTGCGTAACGCTCTTTGAGGTTGTACAGCACAGCGGGTTCATGCAGGTGGGTCATCATGGCCATGTCCTCGATTTTGTCATACTTGGGAGGGTTCATGGAGAAGATTTGATCTTCTTTCACGGTCAGGGTCTGCCAAGAAAACAGAAAGATCCACATGTGTCACCTAAAAGCTCAAAGCGGGGATCAAATATTGTTCTTCAGCCTTGTTTTTGACTCACCTCTCCCCCTTCAGTCTTGACCGTGACTTTGCCCGATTCCCTGCTCTCGATTTTGCCTTTCACAAAGGATTCTTTAGGATGAGCCACGAAGACAGATGACTTGGCATCAAAAGGCTTGTTCTGAGCCTCAATTCTCTCCTTCTCCGATTTTCGAAGGTAAGGAGCTGCCTCCCCAAAACAAGCTAACTCAGCATCTGCAGAGGTCATGGCTGCAGTTTACTGAAGGCACATCAGCAAAGAACCCTGTGGAAGAAAAGAAATGTAGCATGAATAGATCATACTTGTACCTTGCTTGCAAGGACAGCTTTTCTAATGCTTTAAAATTGAGCACTTACTAGAATTGCTAAAACTACCAAAAGTTGCCTTCCTTGTGTTTAATGATTTAAACAGAAGAGAAAAATATTGTTTCATCCTTAAAAAATATATAACCTTGTAAAAATTTCTTTTATTTGTATATTTATGGTACAGATTTTACTTTGCTTTTATGGTTTGTAGTGTCATATTTGAGAATATGAAATATGTTAAAGGAACCTTTTATTCTAGTATAAAATGATTTTTAAAAGTATAGATAGAATAAATCCTATAGCCTTAAAAGCAGATGGAGAAACTTAGTTGGAAACCAGTTTCAAAGGAAAAAATATATATGCATAACATGCAATAATGGGAATACCTTGTAGCTAGATCCAGTGCACTTACCTTGAAACTTTTCTAGTAGACAGGGCAGAGCGCTGCAAAGACTCTTTTATAGAGTCTGGTTGGCAGGTGCTCTGCATTCTTCCCCTTTCTTCGGTCAAAACATTTTTTGGCAAACATTCTTTGGCAAGGCATTGTCTGGCAAACTGAACGAATGGCATAGTCATTTGATTTAATAAGATATATTTAGAAATGTTTTGTATCTTACCAATGCTGTGAATGTATTGACTAAAAATAATTTGTCTAGAGACATAAGGACAGAAGTTCAGTTAGTCAAGGCATTTGGAAAATTTGGATGTAGGACCAGTGAGCTATACTGCTTCCAATGGTTTCTTCATGTACTGAAGGCAGATTTTTATTGCATGACTGTGGTGTTACTCTGACACATCCTCAGTCCAGCATTTCCATTGCATCACAAGTATCACTGTCACTGAAGCTCCTTGAAACACGCTCTTCTCCTGGTCATGGGCATTTTGCTTGTTAAAAGAGCTCAGCAGGTAAAGCTCAATGAAGAGCAGAGGGCAAGGTCAGTAAATATGATCCAAGGAGATAGCCAACATCAAGCACTGGTGCGGGCATGAAAAGCTTGTTCCAAGGATGATCATGCAACTTTCTGAAGTTCAAAACCAGAGCTCAGTCCTGGCCTCCCTGTGCAGGGCAGGGGGAAGCTGGTGGAAATACCCTCTGCCCTGAACACGACGAGCTCAGAAACAATCTGTGTAAAACTATGAGTGCAGAGGAGCATCAGAAGTCCTGTGTCTGCACAATCTCTGACTTCCACAGACATACAGAACTTAGAGGACAAATCAGAGAATGGTTTGGGTTGGAAGAAACCGTAAAAGAATCATCTAGTGCAACGCCACTGCTGTGGGTAGGACTTTTGACTAGATCAGGCTGCTCAAAGCCCCATTCAGCCTGAGCTTGCACATTTCCAGTGATTCCCAGGACATTCCTGTATTCTGGGGCCTGTGTCTCACTGGCATCTTCTTAAAAAATGTCACTCTTATATCCAACCAAAATCTATCTTCCCTCCAGTGTGTTGACTGCAGCACATGGCTTGGTGTTATCAGCAAACTTGCTGACAGTGCCCTCAACCCTACTGTCCATGCTCTTGATAAACGTGTTAAAATATAATGCTGGTTTCAAAACAACCTGCCAGGGGACACAACTTGTTACTGGTCTCCACCTGAAATACAAGCCATTGACCACTGTGGCTTCGTGTGTATCATCCAGCCAATGTACCATAGCATATTTTCAGAAGGATCTGCTCCATGATCTTGCCATGCACAGAGGTGAACCTGGCCAGCCTGTAGTTCCCTGGGTCTTTCTTTTGCCCTTTTTTAAAAACAGAGATTTTTCTGTCAGTGGAACTTCATCAGACAACCACAACTTGTCAAGTGTGATGGATAGTGGCTTAACCACTTCATCTGCCAGTTCCCTCAGGCTCTGGGGATGCATCCATCAGGACAACTCCCTCATCTCTCCTTCCTTGACTCTCCCTTCCAGATATTTCATAGCTGTCAGTCATAGCACATGTCAATCACACATCCATCCCAATGAGTTTCTGTGCTAGCAATCAGGCCATAGTGCCCATCTGGGCAGTGGCTACCAGCTCCTTCTGCCTGTTGCCCACAGTGTTGCACTGATGGAGAAGCACTTCATCTGGGCTATCAGCCACATCTCCTTGTTGGAGGAGTTTGTCCTTATTCCCTAAGACAATCCACTGGTTTTGTCACTAATTCATTCCCAACTTTGACTCAAGGACAGCACAGGGTCAAAGCAGGTCTGCTGAGTACAGAACCATCAGGTAGGCTGCCTTGTCAGCAACTGAAACACAAGAGAGACAAAGAAAAAATTGGTCATTGGACAAGGACTGGAATTTGTGTGTGTGTGTGGGAAATGCCATTAATGACCAAAATTCTTGATTACAAACCTTTTAATCTAGTGTCACAACAAACATTGAATACAGAAAAGCTACAAAAGCCAAAACTGGTATTTTCTGAACATAGTTATCCATAAGAAAACTTTCCTTGGATATTTTAACTAAATTTATAAACCAAATTATTTATTTTAATAATTTTCACTTTAAAAATTCATTATGATTTCTTCTCCAGAGTTGGGTCTGTCATATTTAGACTTCTCCTAATGGCAGTACAGACCATGGCCTTTGGAATATAAGAGCTTAATTAGATTATGACTATGTATGAAACTAGAGAGACTTTTTCTTCGAAAAACCTTGTCAAAACCCTGCAAATCAAATGGAAAAATGCATTAAAGTATCCCATCAAAAAGCAAACTGAAGGACTACCATTTAGTAAGGGCCAGAGGTCAGACAATCAGTTTCATATATACTAAAGGAAATATTTAGTTTTCACACGATAAACGAATAGCTTTTTTCCTGTCTGAAAAAAAGGTATTTCTCAAAACTGATCTCTTTATTAAAAGGTTAGTTGCAAAGGATTTTCTGTGCCATCTGGCAAAAACCTGCAACTGACTGTAAGTAAATCCAAGGTGATGTTACTGAAAATAGAAAAGCAGAAACCTATTGCAGCTTACATTCCCTCATGGACAACATATCAACTCTTGAAGTACGGCTCACGTAATAGAGCACTTGAGGTGATTTCTGGAATCTTGAGATACATACCAATGGATAGAAAGATATTATAATGATAAATATGAAGGTATATTATATTTGAAGGATATTAAATTAAGTTTCCCTGAAAGATGAGATATAAAAGACATTCTGCATGTCCCTAAAATGAAAAATTAGTTGCAAATTATAATGGTTTTTACATGTACCATGTAAGATTTTAACAGCTAAAAATAACAGCATCCTCATGTCTGTAAAAATAAGGAAGTGTTTTGCTTTGAGCAAAAGGATGAAATTTATGATTTATAGAATTCAGACAGAGGAAGTATGTAACAACTCTTACTTGAGACAATGAAAGAAGAGTGAGGGATGTCTGACGCTTCTCCTAGGGTGACAGCTGGGGATTCTCTCCCCTCACGTGTGGAACTGAAAATCTTTGCTTTTCCAGCAGCAAATGACAAAGCCAGTCTACTCATCAGAGCACTTTTGGGGCTTTTTTCTATTGTGCTGTGCAGGATGTGGACCCAGCCTTGCAACAGGCAAGAGTGAGACACATGGCCAGGCAGCTATTGGGCTGCTAGTCCTTAGGAAAGCGTGTACTGAAAGCAGCAGTGATGCCTTAACACTGAAAGAAAAATTAAATATATCCTGCCCACCACTGTCTCTCAGTTTGCTACTGTCACTGCAGAGCTGGACTCTGCTCCAGCTGAGAGCAAAGCATGGCACAGTCAAAAAGAGGCGAGGGAGAGTGAGTCTGTGTCCAGACCCTGGACACAGAATATCCTGCTCAGCAATGTGGGGTGGGCAAGTTATTGCAGGGCTGACATTTCCCCTGAAGAAGAGACTGAAGCATGCTGAAAATAGAACCAACTTGAGAAAGACATCAAGCAGCTGACTCGCTGTCTGCCAGTCTTTAGGATATGACTTCTTCTATCTCAGACTCTGTGTTAGCAGGCAGAGAGAGAGAGAGAATACTTAGCAAGAAGTAGAAGTATGTACATACACAGATTTCCAGCCTATGGCCTGGCATAATCTCACAATTTTACATTTGCATTGTAAACTGAAGACTAGAGTTTATAACATTCTAGTGTGGAAAACTTTTCACAGCCTGGAAGAGTGGTATTTTCTTCATTACTTTTATTCATGTTTCAATACCTTTATTAATGAGTTTCTTCTGTGGAAAAAAGCCCCATGGTCCTTGTTCTGGTGTCAGAACCTATCACCAAAAATAAACCTAAGAAAAGAATGATCAGATCTTCATATAATTCTTATCCATTCTGTTATGCAGCTTGAAAAAACTGATTGAAAATGAGCACTGTTGATTTCTCACATTTGGCAAGGAAGGTTTTTTCATCCTGTCTAGGTTGAACCTTATTAAAATCAGATTGCCCTGCAGCCAGCAGAGTCCACTGTAGTAGAAAATAAACTGTGAGGTCTCATTTCCCCTTTCACTATGGTGCAACAGTGAAATTATGTTCGATTTATAATTTTTATATGCTCATCAACTATCTCGTGCAGTCTCATTAGTTTCTACTTTTTCACTAGTTTCCCAGTACAATCTGAAATTTCAGACATGTCTTCAGGATGTTTGTACATTCACTCAGTGGGCAGTAGATGAAGAAGTACTCATTTATAGATTCACAAAGAAATTTCCACATGTTAGGTAGCATCATGCCTCACTGAGATTGTGACTCGGGAGTTTTGAGTCCAGAAACTTTTCCTGAAGATTGGCTGCTATGACATTTATTTCCTACTGACCATATCTTTGGGGATAATTCATTCAAGTCAATAAGCATCAGTAGATTCCAATGTAACCGATTATACTTATATGATGGACATGTCCTCTGATCTAGGCCTTGTGAGGTTTTACTGCTTACAGAATGGCATTTCATGGGAAAGATGCAGTAGAGATTCAGGGGGATAACAAGATGCATTGCAGAGTGAAATTGGGTCTTGATAAGTAATTACTACCACCACTAGATGAAGATTAAAAGCATGACTCCAAGTGACTTACTTATTTCCCTAAAAACATAAAGCTCACAGGATAAAGTGAACAGCTCCTGCTAGTGAGCCCTGGGAGGCTGGACAGAGCTCAGAGATGCTCAGCTTCTCCTCCAGCAGGAAACCTCTTGCTGTGGGTCAAGGACCTGGAGAGCAGGCTCAGGTACACAAACAGCTGTGTCTCCTTGTGCTTGGGCACAGGTCATTGCAGCTCCTCCTCGGGTAATTGGGGTCCCTGACGCCCTGACTGGGAACTGGGAGGTGCTCAGGGCTATGGGAGGGACCAGGAATGAGCAGGATCTGCATGGATGTGCTGGCTCCCTGGCAGACCATGGCCCATGTAAGCTAAGCTCAGACACAGCTGGGAGAGCAGAGGAGCAGTGAGCCTGTCCCACCCTGTGCCTGGGCCGGGGCTCACTGCAAGGGACACGCCTCCAAGGACATGTTGAAGTCAAGTGGGTGAGGGTGAGAAGAATGAGAGCACTCATCAGTGGGGAAACTGAGATGGGGTAATGCAGGATAGGGGATGTAAAGAGAGGAGGGACAGGCAGTGGAGAGAGAAGATGCAGTAATGTGGGTGCATTGTAAATGAGAAGTTGATGCAGCAGAAGTCTTGATGGAATGGAAAGGGCTTGAGCTCTGCCGTCACTCCTATGGGAATCCAGGAGACAAACTCACTACATCATCATTCACTTTACAATGTGCTAACACTTTTCAACATCCCTTTTTCAGTCTCAAAGAGCAAAAATCTCAAGAGGAGCTTCATACTTTGGAGATGAAAATCAAGAATTGTGATGAAATCCTTTTAATTAATTGTCTCCCTTCTCATTTTAGAAATAGTTTAATTTCAGTAGACTGAACCAAGAAAACAAAATTAATCCAAATGCTACACCTGAAACACATATACATACTTATTGTTACCAAAAAAAAGGTTACTATCACATAGATTTGGAAAATAGGGTTACTAGAATAGTTTACCTTCTAATGAGAAGCCTTTAGCTGTAGGAATGAAATTATCAACGTGCAAGAAAAGACATAGTCTCATATACTGACTTGATCCAAAATGCAAAGATAAGCACCCAGGTTTCTTGTTAAAAAATTGAATATGTGCAATACTTTTTACTGCTTCGTGTTAGTTTTACATTAATCTAGAAGGAAAATTTCCAATGGGAATTGCAGCTTGCAAATGCAATGGGATTTGCAGCTTGCAAATGCTATTCTCAGCTATGCTGTTAATATTTTTAAAACATGCCAGGAGGGACCTTTTTGCTTGCAGATCCTTAATGACTGATAAGGAATGTGTAGCCTCTTACTGAAGATCCCTGGGTAAAGTAAGACCTCTCAGGAATGCTGGCAGGAGACAAGGAGAAATGCCAGAACATTAATTCTCTGGTACAAGCTTCTCACTGTGACACTTTTGCTAAGATGTGGCTGAACACTGGATCCTGGAGATGGTAAGAATGAATTTTACATTGAATTTCTATTGAAAGATGGGCATTGTGTTGAATTAAATTGAATATTTTGAGTACTTTCTCTGGTTTCTGCATATTTAATCTGGGTAATTTTTTACTTGGGTAAGATTAGTCCTTCAGAGACTTGAGCTATCATTCCAGATAAGCAGTGATAAAATGGATTGATAGAAAAAGAGTTGGGGATTATGTCTAGCAAAAAAACAGTGATGAGCCTAACAAAGAAGAGATTAACTAACCTGGTTACTGGTACTTTGGGCCAGTTAGTGGCTTGGCCATTACAAGAACAGAATGTGAGAGATCTGACCTTTGTGCCTGCACTGCTTAGAACATCCTTGTATCTCAGGGTAGCTATGAATGGACTGAGATGGCTTTGAGCTCTTCTGATCCTGCCCCTTCCTTTGGAGATTCATTTCTGCAATGCTTAATGCAGTCATTAGCTAATCTCACAGCAGGGAAAACATGTGGGACTTCTGAAGTTTCAACAGTATGTTTTAAACCTAGGAATGTCATTATTTTGCTTGGTGAGACCTAAGTGTCTGCCCACTGAGGAAAAGTTAGTCTTGCAAAGAAAAGTGAAGAGGGAGGGCAAAACCAGCTTGAGATTAGTGACAGTTGACTCACAGAATTTTTAGACTTAATGATAAACTGCTTTCTGTGTGCGTGAGATTTCTATGGTTACTCAAATTCCTCCCATCTTCACAGCATATGCCAGAGAAACATGAGCAGCAGGTTCTGGATGAGGAGGTGACATTCAGGATGCCCTTTCCATCCCATGCCAGAGTAGCTGAAAATCTTCAGTTACCAAACAGGTGAGTGATGTGGACAGGCTCTGATGGCAATGGAAGGAGAAGGAAAAGGCAAAAGGAGCTGGACAATGGCATGGAAAGTGAAGAAATGAGAACAGCAATATGAAATAAAATTAGCTTGATTAATTGGCTTGTTTCTCTGTTGACTGCACTTGCAAGTGAAGCAGAGAGAGGCTACACTATGGAAATAAATTTGCTTAGATTTGCACAACTAGCCTTTTTTTTCCTCTAAGTGAATGTTGCAAGTATATAAAAAATGTTTACCAGTTTTCTTCATAAAACAAGGACATCAGAACATTAAACCCAAATTGTACAAGGCATTTTCAAGTGCAGAAAAAGTTTGCAGTATTGAAACCAGATGTTTAGTGTTGGTAATTACCATATCCATTATTTACATTGGAAGAAGAGGGTTCTCAAAATTTCCTTTCAGTTTCGAGAGGATAAGAATAGTAAAACTTTGGTTTCTCATGGGTGTTCTACATGTGTCCTAATAATGTAATATGTATCTTCAGTAAAGCTGGCCTGTAATTCCCAGAAGAACATGTAGGACTAGAATAATCTATCTAAAGATGACTTTAGGAAGAGCACACCTTGTTTGAAATTATTAGTTTAGACTGAAAATTATAGCAAGTTGTAAGAATCTTAAAAAATCCCTGCAAAATAAAACATTCAATAAATGTGATATGAGTTTAGAATCCTAAGGAATATGATAATTTTCCAAGTACAGCATGTTATATTTTCAAGGTATTTATAAATTATGGTTGATATTTTAAAAATTTTATATTGCTCAAAATGTATTATCCAAAATAAAAATGCTGTTTTTCTTATTCACTTATTTACCAACCCAACCCAGTGAATTTTTTCCTACCATGGAAGTGTTCCAGGTCTGCCACAATAACATACAAACACAAATACAAACCAAAATATTCCCTAGAAATCTTTAGAAATAGCAAAACATACTTTTCCCCCAAAAGTTAACTTTTGATGGGTTATAACCTCCACTTCCTTTTCTTCCTAATTCAAAAGCCATAAACCTTTTTGACTAATCAACACAACAGCACTTTATTTCTCTTTATTGCATTTACTTCTGAAGATTTGAGACTTCTCCAGTTTCTCAGAGTTACTTTTCATTCTGATGCCATTTCACCCTGCCAAAGTGTTTGGACGTCCCTGTCCCAAAAATCTCTCAGGACCTTCACAAAGTCTTCAATGTGACAGCCATGTCAGATAATCAGGGCAGGGACTTGTGATAGTCACGGTGTGGTCAAAAGGGCAGTTCCTGTGGCACACACATGATGTGGTTTCCAAGTGTGCCACTGAATACCCTTGCTTTAAAAGGCAATAGAAATCACAGCATAGGATGCTCACGTGTTCTTTACCTGCCATGTAGCTCTGGGTATTTTAGGCCAGAGTTTTTTCCCCTGAAGACCCAGGTCTCTGGCAGACTCATACTGGGACAGCCTGTGTCCATCTCAGTAGCTCTATCATGATGGAAAAGTCACATTCTGGCCACAGATTCCTCCTAGGACAAGGGATCCACCAAGCCAAGGACATGAAGCACGGCTCGCCTAAATAGGGCAATTATCTGTTCTTGGCCTTCCAAAGCCCCTCCCTCCTGCAGCTGTGGGCAACTCACTGCCACATGTCAGGGCAGAAGGAACGACCTCATCCCTGTCAGCAAGAGGAAGTAGATGACTGGAGGGCACTGGAGCTGGAGGGCACTTCTGTGCCTGCAGCCTCAGCTGCACAGAGACTACCAGATGGAACCATCCCCTTTGGGACAGAAACAGCATCTTTGGGGGTGGGTGTCTCCCATGCCATTCCTCACCTGGTTTCTGCACATTCTGCCATGGTGGAATCAGCAGTGATTGCATGGGGGGTCTTTGAGAATGTCCTCATTAATGATTTGTGTCAAAAAGGAAAATCCCTGTTGCCCCACAGTTTGATTTGCATTACAGGTATGATCTAGGGGCCCATTGAATGTGCTCTCACCTCAAACTGGCATTGACCTCTTGGGACATCCATCCTTTGCCCTGAAAACCCATTTCAGACTAGGTGCCCTCAGCACTTGCTGTTCTGCCCCACTGATCATCTCCTGTCATGCTGCTCTACCAGCTGAGGGAGAGATGGCCTAGGTTTGCAGTGTGTGCTAGAAACTGACCCTACCTCTCACAGCAGCCCTCTCTCCTGGGAAGTTGGTCCTGCTGACATGTCCCAGGGGAATATGTCCCCTCTGCAGAAGGAAACCTCAGGGCAGGAGAGGAAGACAAAGAAAATGATCAGGAAGATTTCTTCTTTGCAATGTAGCTCTGCTATTCTTTTTCATTGAACAGTGAAGGTCATGTGGGCTTTGCTTGGGTTCACAGTGCCATGTTCAAATCTTCTTTACAGGGAAGAATATCTTTATTATTTGTGGGTTTTTTTGTGGTTTCATAGAGGTAGACCATGGGAATGGCTCATCTGCACTTTAGGCTACCAAGAGGTTTTTCTGTCACTCCTGCTGGCCTGAGAGTCCAGGAAGTCCTTATGTGTGGCTGGACCTCATCCTAGGAGGAGTGAGGGTGTTCAGAGCCCCAGGCCTCTCCTGGTGCCTGCACTATGAAGATCCAGTCAGATCACAGTTTCCAAGAGAATGTTGCAGTCAGTCTCCTTAAGCTCCTCCACAGGGTGTGCAGTGGAGGTGGCAGGGCCACTGACACTGTGTCTTGTCCTTTTGTTAGCCACACACTCCCAAGCACCTCCGTGGTTCCCTTTCTGGGCAGAGTGCCCAGTGCAGCTGAGGCCCTGTGCCCTGAGCAGTGCTGCTTCTGTCAGCTCAAGGCCTTTTCTTCCAGCATTGATGACCCAAACATTTCCAGCTGTTCTTTGGCCCATCCCACCTGTTCTTTGTTGTGTCCCAGTGGGGAACACATGAAACTGGCTGAGCCACCTGGCTGGATTTTAACCCCTCTGCTGTGATTTGCTCCTAACAGGTAGGCCAGGCAGTTTCAGCATCCAGGTTTCAGGGAGATGGGCCAGCAGTTTCAGCAGGTTTGAAGCACCCAGGTTGCAATGAGATGGGCAAGAGAGTTTCAGCAGGTTTGAAGCATCCAGGTTTCAGGGAGATCTCCCTGCTGGTCTGCAGAGGAGCAGAGCCCAGAGCAGGGTCCCCTCCATGGCTCCAGGCTGCCATCCCCTGGCACTGGGTGCTGGAGCAGAGGCCTGGTCAGCTGCTGCCCGGGAGCTCCCTGTGACTGACAGGAGCCTGATGGGCCCTGGCACCGGCACCCCCTGCTCCTCTCACCAGGAATAATGCTGTTGGCTTCCTGCCAGGGATCCTAAAGGAACTTTGTGTCAGGTGACAAGGCCCAAGCTGAGGAGAAAGCTGATGTGCCCTGTGCTGTCAGAGCAACAGCCAAGGCCTGAGGGGAACGGCACAGCCACCATCCCTGCTGATGTCCTGGGCTCAGTGTCCTCTGATTGCCCATGGTCACTGTCCCTGGCTGGGACACAGCTTTCCTGGGCTCTCCAGAGGGCACGGGGAGTCAAGGTGCTGGCAGGGCTGAGTCTCCACAACCATCGTGTCAGAGCCACCAGCCCGGCCAGGGCTTCTCCTGCAGCAATGATACTCCTGGGACACTGTAGGCCATACTCTGGAGTATGTCCCTACATCCTTCCCTACATGAGGGCTGGGAAAGCACAGGCTGAGCAAAGGGACATGAATGGCAGCTGAACCTCAGAGCAAGCCCTGCCTGTGCCTTCATCCTCATCCAGGGACTCCAGGATGGCAGCTGTAAAATGTTGCACTTTCAAACCTACAGCCCAGCCTGTCTTTTCCATTTGCTGGTTAAAATGAGAGAGGCAAAGCCCCATCCACCCCAAGGAGCCCTGACTGACTGCTGGAAGTACCAGGGCAGCTGCTGTGCTGCCCATGGGACAGCACATCCCAGCAGGGCATGGCCATGGCACTGGGCTGGCACAGGGCCATTGCATGGGCTCCAAAGGGGAACACTCTGGATTCAGGCTCTGAGCAGGGAGAGCACGCTCGGGCCCCATTCTGGTGTTTAACCTTTCAGCTGGCAATGGAGCTGTGCTGCACTGAGTCTCTCTGGGGTAAGAATAGCAGCTGCTGCCTTGGGACACAGCACACGTGTCCAGCTCCTCCAGGGCAGCACGTTGCAGTGCCACACAGAAGGCAGCCTACCCGCCCAGGAATGTCTTCAGGCGCTATTAGTGGAAGCAGATCATCCCCACAAACAGGCACGACCCCGCACAGGAGCCTTGGGAGAGTGGGGCTATTTTGGGCTTTGGACATTGAGCATGAAAGGAGGATGGGCTGATCCTCCTGCCATGGGCCTCCTCCAAAGCTCCTTTCAGCCTTGTCCTCTCCTCCAGCAATGGCTCTTGTGGAGGCTGAGGGGCAGTTTGGTGTGGCCTGGGAGTGCAGGAGGTGAGGGCAGAGGGAGCTGTGAGTTTGCTGGGGGGCAGGGCCAGCCTTCAGTGCCATCAGCAGTGCCCAGCTGTGCTCAGGGCTGGCCCTGCCTGAGGATGTGCAACTGTCCCTGAGCTCAGGGCATGGGGCCTCCTGCTTTATTCTCAACCACGCCCATAAGAGTGACAGAGATACAAGAGGGTGCATACAAGAGAAAGCGGCAGAAAACTGGAGGAAAAAGCAGCTGATTTTACAAAAAATCTAAAGGAGGACATAATAGGTCGGAACAGACACAGTCACACCCACAATGAGAGAATTGCTTCTTCAGTGACTTGCCAGTCATTCCTCATTGGTGTTCTTTGGGACAGTGCTTTTGGACAAGTTATCAAAAAACTCTCCAGGTGTCTCATGTGACAGTGGGGCTCACTGACTCCTCACTGGTATGCATGACTTCTGCAAAATGGGGATGGCATGACTGGCTGTGACAGCTTCAGAAAGGGACAGAGCTACAACAGTGGGGGCAATTTCATAAGCTGATATTGCTGAAAGGATTTCCAAATTAACTTCATAGTCCTCAGCTCTCACTAACCTGTTTGACTCAGCGTATACACAGAGCCCCATGGCATTTGAGGTTTCTGGGAAAATCATCTGAAGCTGAGTGTTCCTTCTGTCAGTGGGGTGAAGAGGTATGTTGGAGCCACGTGGTATGTGAGAGCTGGGCACTAAGGGACAGTCCTAACAGTCCTTCCAGTACACAGCCCCAGGCAGGCTCAGCTGTTTGTCAGCTCAAGAGAAACTGGCAGCAGCTGAGGAAATCTAGGGTGAGGGAGATGGCACAATGTAGGGACATTATTGGTGTCTTGTAACTGTGCTCTTTGTGACTGAAATAATCTCTGTCAAGGAACTATCAGTCCTTCAGAGTGCGATGCACCGCAGCTTCTGATGACTCGCTCAGGTATTGATGTTTAGGGTTTGTCAGGGCCAGCATCACAAACAAGAGCAGGAAAAGGAAAAAGCAAAATGATCACACTCTCTTGACTCTCCCATGGGAAAGAAGCTGTGCTGAAAGGACAATGGGAGAACCATTAGGAGGATGTGAAAGCAGGATCTGAACAAAGAGCTGCTGGAGACAGGAGAGAGCACAGGCTGGATTTTTCAGGAGTCTCCACAGCAATGGCCAGCCTCTAAGTTTGCAGACCCTCAGTCCAGCACTGGCACCAGCTTCTCCCTTGTCCCAGAGAGGAAAAGTAAGGAAACTTCTTCTGCAGTGCAATTGCCCAAGGAAGACAAAACCCAAAGAAGAACAAAACCCAAAGAAGAACAAAACCACTGGCCATAGTGTGTATGCAGAGGAATCTACTACAGTTTTTATTCACTAGACACTGAGGTGAGTACTAAGGCTCATGGCAGCAGGAAAGTGACCAAGAGGTTCACATTTTGTGCAGCCCTCAGGTCACTTGGCTGCCTGGTGACATCCTCACTCTTCCTCTTCTATCCTCCTATGGAACTCGCGGCTCTTGGCTCGGAGCTTGTTGACCTGTGACTCTGCAATGTCAGCCCGCTCCTCGGCCTCCTCCAGCTCGTGCTGGATCTTGCGGAACTTGGACAGGTTGACATTGGACAGCTCCTCCTGTGTGGGGAAAGGGAGTCAGAGGTGAGGAGCCCAGGGCAGGGGCTTCGCTCCTCTTGCACCTTGGCTTTGTTGAGGTGCAGCTTTTCCCTTGGGGGAAGGCATAAATCTCCACCACATTTCTTCCACTGCTCACATGTCGCCCTCACATATAGCTCCTCATCCTTGCCTTTGAGGAAGATCCATTGTAGAAGAAGCATAATGGGATTTAAAGATCATTTTGCTTTAGAATGTGGAAAGGAAGCAAAATGGGCAGCTGGAAAGGTAATATTTTAGTGCAGAATCAAATATTCAATTACATCTGCAGATCCTTAAGTGGGGTTAGGAATTTATGAGAGACAATGATTACAAGAGGGCTCCTCTCATAAATGACCTTAACTGAACCAGAAGCCCTACACTGTGGTGGACGGTTTCCACAATGAAGAAACCATGCTCAGGCAATCTGAAATTCAGGGCATCCCTGACTGTTGCATGCCTAGAAACAGGCAAAGGTTCCTTGTACAATTATAAAAGCATAACACAAAGGTATTTGGGAGGGGAATTCCAATACCTTCCCTTTCTGCTATAAAAACTCTAAAATTTTTTTTTTTGCAAAATTTCTTAATACATTGTGTTATGGTATTAGTTATAAGACTCCTTATAAGTTGCTTTGTGGTTCTAATGCAAAAAATGCTAGGTGCATTTGCCCTCCTCAGTAGTCTTCTTAGTGATTCATAAGTCTGATTTATGATCCTTTCAGAGAATTAGAACTCCATTACTGATGAGTGGCATCTTCCAACATTCTTCTATCTATCTCCTCAGTGGCCAAACTACCCTCTGGGAAAGTGGTTTTTGCCAAGCATTCAGAGAGGTACTTACAGCCTCCTCAGATTGTCTCTTGTAGGATTTCACTTTCATTTGCAGCTTGTCCACCAGATCCTGCAGCCTCAGGACATTCTTCCTGTCTTCCTCAGACTAGAGTGTTTGACAAACAGGAAAGAGAGACAATTCTTGGTTCTGCATCACGTGAGGTTAACAATTCCCCTTGGGGATGGTGTGGGCAAAATGTGACTCGCTGTGAGAAAGCCCAGTGAGAGCAGGAGAGCTCCTGCTTTACCTGGTAGGTGAGTTCCTTCACCCTGCGCTCGTACTTGCGCACACCCTTCACGGCTTCAGCGCTGCGCTTCTGCTCAGCATCAACCTCCCCTTCCAGCTCCCGCACCTGCAAGGACAAGCCCAGCCCTGCAGCTGCCCTGGCAATGTCTCTCCAAGGACAGACACGCTCACTCAGGCACAGCCCCAGCCCTACACACCCTGGCCTCCAGCTTCTGGATCTGCTTCTTCCCTCCCTTCAGTGCCAACTGCTCAGCCTCATCCAGACGGTGCTGCAGGTCCTTCACTGTCTGGTCCAGGTTCTTCTTCATCCTCTCCAGGTGGGCACTGGTATCCTGCTCCTTCTTCAGCTCTTCTGCCATCATGGCCGCCTAATCAGAACAAAAGGTCAAGGCCATTTTGGGGCTGGAGATATTTGGGCAGAGTACATTCATCATCAGCAATTCTAGGAGCACCCAACTCACATCTGTGATGGCCTTCTTGGCCTTCTCCTCAGCATTGCGGGCTTCCTGGATGGTATCCTCCATTTCACCCTGGATCTGGGCAATGTCCGTTTCCAGCTTCTTCTTGGTGTTGATCAGGCTGGTGTTCTGTGCAATGGGAAGGACATGGCAAGAGTTGAATTCTAAAACCTGCCATAATGAACCTTCTGCCTGAACAAAGACTTTCCTCTTCCAGCTTCCAATTCTTACTCTGGAATTATTGTTAAAATGATTGTTTACAAAATGTGAGGCATGGGCTTGGGGAAGAGATGCAAAACATGCTTCTCCTTGGGGAGAGGAGTTGTAAGGCCTTTCTAATACTGCTGGTTCACTGGTAAATTCCAGCCCTTCATGTTTGGCCAGTGTCAACACAGCTCTTTCCTCCCTGCCCTGACCTGGGTGTGGAGGAGCTGTACACGTTCAGCAGCATCCAGAAGCTCCTGCTCAGCCACTTTCCTCGACCGCTCTGTCTGCTCCAGGGCTGCCCGGAGCTCCTCAATTTCAGCCTGCAGCAGGTTTGCTCTGCGCTCCACCATGGCCACCTGCTCCTTCAGGTCATCCTGTGTCCTGAGAGCATCATCCAGATGGATCTGGGTGTCCTGGAAAGAAAGAGAAAAGAAATTAGTAGGTGTAAATGTGCACTTGAGTGGCATAAACATCAAAGATCTCATTTTTTCTTTTCTGTTGCTGTGTTGAACAGACCTTGAGCACTCCCTGTGTATTTCTCAAGTTCTTTTGTGCCTCTGCAGCCACACGATTGGCATGGCTCAGTTGGATCTCCATTTCATTCAGGTCTCCCTCCATCTTCTTCTTTAGCCTGAGGGCTTCATTCCTGCTCCTG
>NW_005054654.1:177083-203540 GCF_000277835.1 Geospiza fortis | reverse complement strand
AAGGACTCCACAACTCGCAGGTGGTTTCTCTTCAGCTGGTCAATCTCCTCATCTTTCTCTGCGACCTTCCTGTCAATCTCAGCCTTCACTTGGTTGAGCTCAAGTTGCAGGCGCAGGATCTTCCCCTCCTCATGTTCCAGGGAGGCCTAGAAAAGTAGACGCAAACATTGATAAATGTATTGTTTGTTTTTTAGACAATGACAGGATATTTTCAGGGATCTCAGCTGTCTGCACTCCCCAGAAAGAAGAGAAGACAACCCAGGCCTTTTTAGCCCTATTTTCTCATTTCTTTACTGCAGACACCAGTGATTATGGTCATATACCTCAGCTTCCTCCAGAGCAGCCTGAATTTCAGATTTCTCCTGCTCAATCTGCTTCTTCACTTTCTCCAGCTCATGAATAGCCTTGAACAAAGATCAATGGCATGGTCAGGCACAGAGCAGAATGGGAAGGGCCCTGTCCCACCAAGGTGACAGGCATCTCTGCAGACCTGCAGGCCCAGAGCCATGAACAATGGTGGTAATGGCTGAGAGTGAGAAAGGCCAGGGAGGAGCAGAGGGCCAGGGACTTACGCTGCAAGTTCTTGTTCTCCCGCTTCATTGTTTCCAGGTGGTCCAAGGACTCCTCATAGGCATTCTTCATCTTGAACAGCTCCGTGCTCAGAGAGCGCGACTCCTTCTGCGAGGCCTCCAGCTCAGCCTGCGTTTCCTCATACTTCTGCTTCCATTCTGCCAGGATCTGAAGAGAAACGGGGAGTCAGTAGGACTGTGGCCATCATGGGGCCCTGCTCTGGCCAGGAGTGCTGGTGCTGGAGGCCCAAAGACCTTGTCAAAGTTCTTCTGCTTCTTATCCAGAGCAGCACAGGCAGCATTGGATCTCTCCACATCAATCATCAGGTCCTCCACTTCATTCTGCAGCCTCTGCTTTGTCTTTTCCAGGGAGGCACATTTGGCATTGACAGCCTCAACCTGTTCCTCTGCATCTTGCAGGCGCTGGGCCAGCTTCTTCCTGGGATACGTAAGGTCAGCTCACATTAATACTGAGTATCAGTGCGTGCTTGCTTTTTATTATAGTGTGCCTAATCAATTTGCAGTTTGCAGTCACACAGTGCTAAGGGCTATGTATACACTGTCCTTAGGCTTTGCTTTTACTATAGTACTAAACATATTATAGGATAAAATTTCTCATTTTCTATTGCTCTTCCACAAATCAGATCCGTGACTTATTTCTCATAATATAGTGATGTTTCCCTTGCAATGTCACCTTTGAATTTTCAGTCTTACTTTTCTACTTTTTCTATCACCACGTACTTGGCCTCCTCGAGCTCCTCCGTGCGCTGAATCGCGTCCGTCTCGTATTTGGTTCTCCACTGGGCCACTTCGCTGTTGGCCTTGGACAGGGCTCGCTGCAGCTCCCCCTTGGCCTCCTGCTCCTCCTCATATTGTTCCCGGAGCAAGTCACAGTCATGGCGAGCGGATTGCAGGGCATGGGCCAGGGCGTTCTTGGCCTTGAGGGACAATTGGGTTGAGACAATTAATTTCCTGTGAGATAGTAAAATGTTAACTTGATGAACATTGTTGAAAATTCCTGGATTAAGACATTTAAAGTCAGAGCAAGAAAAAATGGCATATTCATTCCATGTTTTGAGAATCTAGAATCCTTTTTCAGGAGCGCTGATGGGTAAATTCTAAATGACAACTATACAGCTGTTAATCATTGAATCCTTTTAAATATGTTCTAAAGTTTCAGCTGCCACTGTGAAAAAGTAGATTAAGATGTGCAGTTTCTTTTTAGATATACCTCAATCATTTTTTATATGTCAATTTTAAAGACCTAAAATTGTTTTTCCCTGTCTCAGTATCCACACTGGGGGGGATGTCTTCCTCAGCTTTTCATACCACAGAGTGAGGAGGTAAAATTTCTCACCTTGCTTGATAGCTCAAAAATCAAAATGATACAGCCAACATTCTGATTTTATGTGAGAGTAGGAAAGAAAAAGTAAACAGATTCTCAATCCAAAATCAACACCCTACAGGAAGTAACTTTACCTTTATTTCTTCCTCTAAATGTCTCTTTAGTTCCTCAATCTGTTGAGTGAATGCCTGTTTGCTTCTGGACAACTGAGATATCAAACCATCTTTTTCTTCCACCTGACGTGAATATTCACCTAAGAACATTTTCAGACAGATTGCCATTTAGAATCAATATTAAATCAATATTTCTTTTAAGCACAGTATATCAGATTACAGAGATCAATTTGAGTAAAGCATCAATCTTTCTTCTTATTATCACTGGTTACAGTTGTTCCATTTTGAGGGGATATAGGGTTGTATTACCTGACTCTGTCTGCAGACGAGCTCTTTGAGCATTGAGGTCATTGATCATGCGCTGATGCTCTTCTTCCTTGGTCTTAATCTCACTCAGCTGATCTTCCAGAGTGCGGCACATCTTCTCCAGGTTTGCCTGTGCATCAAAGTCACGTAAATAAAGAGGACTACCACTAAGTTATAGCATACTATTCTCAAGGTGAAAAACAATGCAACTGTATGTGATAGCAGAATATAATCAGAATTAAAATCATATATTAGGGCATGTATAATAGGGCAGTAACATGACAGAAACTCCATACCTTGGCTTTGGAGACAGACTCCATGTTGCTGGCCAAGTCATCAATCTCCATCTTCAGCTCACTCTTCTCCTTCTCCAGCTTCTGCTTCACGCGTTGCAGGTTGTCGATCTGCTCGCCCAGCTCAGCTGTGCTGTCCGCATGCTTCTTGCGCAGGGCGGCAGCCGTGGCTTCGTGCTGCAGCGTGGCCTCTTCCAGGTCACGGCGCATCTTCTGGAACTCTGCCTCACGCTTCTTGTTCATCTCCACCTGAGCTGCTGTGGCCCCTCCTGCTTCTTCCAGGCGCTCGCTGATCTCCTCCAGCTCCCTGGACAGGTCAGCGCGATGCTTCTCTGCTTTAGCGCGAGAGGTTCGCTCTGCCTCAATTTCCTCCTCCAGCTCCTCAATGCGGGCCTGCAGAACAGCAGGGAGCCTTCACAGCCGTGCCCTCCTCCTGCCTGAGCTGAGCCTGAGCAAGGCAGGGCAAGGAACAGAGACTTGCCTGCAGCTCCTTGATCTTCTTCTGAAGTTGCACGCCCAGGGCTTGTTCATCCTCAATACTACCCTGGATCTGGCTGATTTCAAAGTCTTTCCTTTGGGCCAAGTGAACCATGTTAGAGCTCAAAGAAAAGAGACAAGTGCTGCAGCCCAGCACTCAGGTGCCCCAGAGCCACACTTACTTCTTCAGTTTCTCATCCAGCTGCTGCTTATCATTCTCCAAATCCATGATGCTGTCCTGGGCCAGCTTCAGGTCTCCTTCCAGTTTCCTCTTAACTCTCTCCAGGTCCACACGCAGTTTCTTCTCTTGCTCCAGGGACCCTTCCAGCTGAACACAACAAGACCATCAGGGCTCTGCCAGCCAGGTTGGACTCCATACCTGTCCTGTTCCTGCTCTGTGTTCTTACATCATCCACTTGCTGTTCCAGCTTGCTTTTGGCTTTGGTCAGAGTATTGACTTTGTCTTCCTCTGCCTGCAGGTCATCCAGGGTCTGCTGATGGGCCTCTTGGAGGACTTTCTTCTCCTTTGTCAGCTTCACGATGGTCTCATCCAAAGCTGCCATCTCCTCAGTCAGGTTTTTCACCTTTGAGAGGAAGGGAACAAACACAGACAGAAAATGGTGATCAACATTTTCTAACAAGACAAGTCTTTTCCAGAATACAAGTAACAGGTTCTACCTCATACCTTGTTTTCAGTGGCATGTTTTTCCTTCTCCACCTTGGCCAGTGTTAGCTCAAGGTCATCAATATCTTTCTTCAGCTCTGAACATTCATCCTCCAGCTTCCTCTTCTTGGCTGTCAGATCAGCATTGATTTCTTCTTCATCCTCTGCCCTTTCTGTCGCCTCCTTAATTTTGGCTTCCAGCTGGATTTTGGTTTTGATGAGCTGGTCACACCTTTCTTCAGCATCAGCCAAGCTATCTGCTTCCTGGTGGGGAGACAAAATTTTGTGGATTCTAATGTTTTGAACTTTCTCTGCTCTGACTCTTTTATCTCTGAGTAGCAGCTGAACCTGGCCTTCAACTTGAGCAACAGAAGGATCTTAACTGCTAGTTACCAAGCAAAGAGAGGATGGCTTTTCCTACACCTGGATCCACAAGCACAACTTTCAAGTGTGGTTTGCATTTTGCCACAAAATTAATTAATTGTCTACCTCGTGTCAAGGATCTACATTGCCTCCTTCCTCTGAAGACAAGAGTGCTGTCTCCTGGTTGAAACTCTCTTTCAGAGTGCTTACCACATCACTGCCAGAATTTGTTTCCTCACCTTCACATACATATAATACAATTTCCCAAATTTATGACTTTTGGTCTTCTATAGTCTGATCTTCTGTTCGTAAGGAACAGTCCGAATGTATAGACTTATTTTCTGAGTGATAAAATAAAGGCAATAAACTCACAGCCTGTACTTGGAGCTGCAGGTCATTTTTCTCCTGCACAAGTTTCACCATTTTCTCCTCCAGCTCCTTCCGCTTTGCCTCAGACTTTGCAAGCTCTTCCTTGGTTTTCTCAAACTCTTGTTTCATGTTGGCCATTTCCTTCTCAGACTCTGCACTCTTCAGCAAGGGCTTGATCTTGAAGAACAGCTTCATCCATGGCCAGTGTTTGACATTCATGAATGCACGAATGTTGTACTGGATGCAGAAGATGGACTCTCTGAGGCATAATTAAAATGTACAATGAATATTCTCAGTCTGATGCATGCCCACACTTACCTCCATGCAGAATGACTTTAACTGAAGAAGAGGAAGGTGTACCTGCGCTCCACCATTCTCTGGTACTCCACTCTCATCAGGAAGCCCCTACACCTGGCCTGGGTGCGGGTGATGAGCTGTGCCAGCTTCTCATCCCTCATCTCCTCCAGGAGCCCCAGCAGCCCAGCTTTGAAGAACACCTTGAGAGAGGCAATGTTGCAGCACATCACTGTCAAGCAGAGAGAGCAAAGCCCAGGCAGGCAGTGAATGGGGATGTTTGTACCTTGGTGTGTCCAAATCTGTACTGGGTGTGGTCCACATCGATTGACCCAAGGAGCTTCTCAGAAGCCTTCTTGCTATCGATGAACTGTCCCTCAGGGATGGCACTGGCATTAAGCACCTTGTATCTGTGGAATAAGAAAAGATAAGGGTTTTTTTTTCCCAAACAACACACAGTAGCCTTTAAACCCCATCAACAGTTTTTGAAAACAGAGCACAGCCTAAATGGACCCATGAATGAACCAACATTGCTTTTAATGATGCTGAAAAGAGCAGAGCTCTCACCTCTGTTTGAAGTCAGCATAGAGGACTCTGCTGGGGAACCCTTTCCTGCAGATCCTGATCCCTTCCAGCACGCCGTTACAGCGCAGCTGGTGCAGCACCAGCTCGTGCTCCATGGCACCTGGCAATGCAGAGCACAAATGAGGGGCACAGATTGCAGCATAGAGGGAAATGGATGTATCTGAGCAAGGATCTTTCAGCTTGAGGTTCTTACCAGGTGTTTTAGTCTCATTGGGGATGATGCAGCGCACAAAGTGGGGGTGAGTGCTCCGCAGATTGGTCATCAGCTTGTTCAGATTCTCCTAGAGGAACCAGTTGCCAGTGTGAGTTTCCTTGTATTGAGTGTTTGATGGACCAAGGTAATGATTTTACAAACTTCTCAAGCTGGGTTTTGAGCATTTCAATAAAGCCACAGAAACCAAAAAATTTCTTCTATTTGAAGATACTGAGCACTGGACTGAAATACTACAGTGCTGCTATTGGTGCAGTGAAAACTTATATATAATTTCAAATGTTCACAAAAAATAAATTTCTTAGATTTTTCACATTCTGCCTTTACAAGTCAATCTACTTTAGTTTTAAGAAATAGGTATTTTTTTACAATGATATATCTATCTGCTTGGAAATTATTTTCAACTCGTCAACAGACATGCAGGAATACTAATATTACCATTCTAGTTTGACCCAAAGACATAAATATATGAAGATCTGAATGATATCTGCTAATAAAAAAAATAAGAAAGAAAACCACCACAAATTAGATTTCCATGATTTTGAAGACTTAATGCTTATTTTTGGACATATTTGCAAAGTTAAAATTGACTGTGGAAAACCTGATGTGGAACTCCCAAAGAAATTTACCCCCTTTATAGTAATATAAAATAGCTCCTTCAAATTTAATATTAGCTCACCCCCTTTCTGCACGTCTCAGAGATAACAGATGCAGTACTATACCCGGAAAAGAGCTGAGACAGTCTGGAAAGAAGAACCCTTCTTCTTGCCTCCCTTCTTGCCACCACCAGTCTCTGCAAATTGAATAAAGGAAAATAAAAAGTTTTGAAATTAGCATGAAACAACTTTAAATGTTTAGTGTTTATGGCTTTAATTCCATGACAAGTCTCCCACATTAAAAATACAAATTTCATTAAACTGACCTGCATCTGCTCCACCATAGTTGGCAAAGAGTAAAGCCAGTGTCTTCACAGATGATTTCTGGTACAGCCCAATGACAGTTTCATTCAAAGGGTCCTTGTTCTTCTCCAGCCACCCAGAGATGTTGTAGTCCACAGTGCCAGCATAGTGCACCAGGGAGAAGTGGGCCTCAGCCTTGCCTTTGGCAGGCTTGGGCTTCTGGAAATTGTTGGACTTGCCCAGGTGCTGGTCATAGAGCTTGTTCTTGAAAGAGGTGTCAGTTGCCTTGGGGAACATGCACTCCTCTTCCAGGATGGAGAAAATGCCCATGGGCTGGGAGAGATTATGACAGACAAAAGGGAGAAACAGATTAGAAAGGAGACATCTCTTGGTTGAAAAGTTGCTGAAGTCAGAAAAGGAAGCTGTTCCCATAGTGACTTTAAGTCAGAGAAAATCTACTAAGGCTCAATTTTTTTCAGTGTTGCTGTTTCATTCAAAATTATGGAAATGGCTTTGCAGATGAAATTATTATAAATATGACAATGTGAAATACTGTTCTCTCCATAAAACCTGTTTACTGGTAAGTACTTAGAGAACATGACCTTTTTCACTTCATTTTGTAATTTGGCAATGAATTCTCTAGCCAAAAACCTTCATATCTGAGTAATGGTCTCCAAAAACACTTCTACCTGGTTGCCACTTTCACAGAGTATATATTTGAAGAAGCCAATATTCTCACATGCTTCTTAGTTGTTTCTCTTGGCAAGCATAGAACACCCAATTTGTATTAAACTTGAACAGGAAGGATACCTTCTCAATGAGCTCAATGCAGGCAGCCAGATCCATCCCAAAATCAATGAATGTCCATTCAATCCCCTCCTTCTTGTACTCCTCCTGCTCCAGCACGAACATGTGGTGGTTGAAGAACTGTTGCAGTTTCTCATTGGTGAAGTTGATGCACAGCTGCTCAAAGCTGTTGTACTGCCAGACATAAAAAGACATACAAGGCTTTCAAGGATCAGCAATAATACCAAGGTGTTTTCTTGTACAGTCCTAATTCACCATGTCTTATACTTTAAGTACAAGTCCCCTTCCTGTGTAGTTTTCCTTTGCTATCTCTCTAGAATATTTAGAAAATAGTGGTTTCTAATTCAGAGCAATGAGAAGATTAGTTTTCTATTCTCTTGTTTTTTTCAGGATTAAAAACATGATTCTGAATCTCTACAATAAAGTGCAGGGAGATAGTCACTTCTATGAAATATGTTTCAAAATTCTCAATTATAACTCTACAAAAATTCTAGGAAAGCTGTGCTCCTTACATCAAAGATCTCAAAGCCAGCAATGTCCAGGACACCAATGAAGTACTGCCTGGGCTGCTTCGTGTCCAGCTGTTGGTTGATACGAACAACCATCCACAGGAACATCTTCTCGTAGACAGCCTTTGCCAGGGCACCCACTGAATTATTCACCTAAAGCATAAAGAAAACTTTGGAGGTTACTATACACAGCAGAGGAGAATCAGTGGGAACCATCACAGCATGCTCCACATTACCATATTTTTTCTACCTGCTGCACAGTTTGGCCCTTGGTCACGTATTCATTCCCCACCTTGACTCGGGGATAGCAGAGGGCCTTGAGCAGGTCTGCTGAGTTCAGACCCATCAGGTAGGCAGCCTTGTCAGCAACTATCACCAGAAAAGACAGAAGAATAGATATTCAAAATTCCTAAAAGTCAGTGCTGGACTGTCTCAATAGTGTTCTCCACAAGGTTGGACAACAGTATTTGTCATAGCTAAAAAGCTAATTTCTCTTTTTGTGTTCAGGACTCAGAGTCTGTAACTCTTCCTGAGCTTCAGTTTCTGCAAACATTCGTCTTCTGCAAACAAGAGAGCTCACTGCCTTTATCCTCTTTGAGGTGTCAGTATGGAACTCCAAACTTTCTAGTCATATAGCCGGAGGATTTATCACTCAGGAAGATGGAGATATGGACTGTCATTGATTAATGAAGTACACATGTCAGAGTTCTCTCCAGTAGGTAAGGGTGAAGAAAAGCACAGCTTTCTGTCTTGTTAGGGCTGCTCCATACTACAGCAGAGGTTGCAAGGTGCATTTCACCTTAAGTATGATTAGCAATGTTACAGCAATTGACACGCAAGTCTCCTGGCTTACTGTCAATGTACACGGGATCTCTTCTAGAGCAGTCACAGAGGAAAAAGTACAGATATCATTAAATGAGATAAATGCCTCAACTGGCATTTAGTCATGGAGCAACTACAGTTATTCTTAGTTTACACATTTAAAACCTGAAATCTACTTAAGTCCTTATGTAATAAAGACTATCTCCTTTGGAAAGCTTGCTGACTCTGCTGATACCTTCTGTGCCATCAGGCTCTGCCTGCTCCTCTCGTTGTTTCTGCTTGAACTTCAGGTTCCCATAGTGCATGACAGCCCCTGTCAGTTTGTAGATGGCTGTTTTCTCATCAGCACTGAAGCCCAGGATGTCAATGGCACTCTGGCAACAGAAACACAATGTACATATACCAGGGCTCAAGTCCACCAGATGATCATTTGGTGAAGTTACTCACATCTGTGGCCATCAGCTCCTCCTGATCATCAATGCTGGGGACCGTGATCTCACCTTGACTCACAAAGTGGAAATCATAAGGGTTGGTGGTAATGAGAAGCATGTCTGAAAGCAACAGAAGGAGAAAAACAAGCTTAATTTAGTTTTCAGATAATACAATGAACTATTACTCAGTAATCTTCCTTCAAAAAAAGTTAGTGATCTTTCCTACCAATTAGCTCTGGCTTCTTGTTGGACATGATCTGATAAAAGATGTGGTAGCTCCTTTCTGCCTTGAGCTGGAAAGTGACTCTGGACTTCTCCAGCAGATCTGGCAAGGAAGATAGGACACAGTCAAGCACAAGAAGTGGGGAAGGCTGGAGAGAAGGGGGATCAGGCCAGAAGGGTGTCTTACATGTTTCAATATCAGCAGAAGCCAGTTTGCCTGTGGCACCAAAATGGATTCTGATGAATTTACCCTGAAAGCAGCAGGAAAGTCAATTCAGATTTATTTTACCAATCTGGACAGAGAGAATATTCAAATTAGTGTTGACAGTTGTACCAATTAATAACTCACAAAGCGTGAGGAGTTGTCATTCCTCACGGTCTTGGCATTTCCAAAGGCCTCCAGCAGTGGGTTGGCGCTGATGATTTGATCCTCAAGCGTTCCCTGCAGGGTGATAATTATTGCTAGTTATCCTTTCCAAAAATCATGACAGGAACAAAGAAAAGCATTGATCCCAACATGTATCAACTAATTTACCTGCATTTTGCCTGATGCATGTTCTTCCTTCTTCTTGTCTCCACTGGCTGCAATTGTTGCAAAGTACTGGATGACACGCTTGGTGTTCACAGTCTTCCCGGCCCCGGATTCTCCGCTGCCAAAGCCAAGAGAGAAGCAGAGGGTGCGTGGTCAGGCAGGAGGGGCCCTGGCACCGGGCAGCCCCGCAGGGACCCGCGCAGGGGGGGTACCTACGTGATCAGGATGGACTGGTTCTCACGATCTGTGAAGAGACAGAGGTAAGAAACAGAGGTAAGAAAAGACAAACAAGAAATTCAAGAACTAGGAGAAAAATAAGAACTGAATTTTCCAGAGGATCCAGGAACAGGAAATAGCGAAAAGTGCCCAGGGAATTCTAATGAGTGTTTTTGATGCTGTCAGCAGTACTGCAGCTCTTAGCGACTGGTTCTATAAACGAATCACTGCAGAGAAATTTCAGTAGTCTTATGCCTTTCCTGACATTGTCTTTCCATCAAGCTACTTATTTCTCTTTTAATAGGCAAGTACAGGTTATGAAAATATTTATGTTGGAACTATTTTGTATGTAAATTCTTCAGGTGCTAAAAATGTCTTGCATAATATCGAAATTTGGAGGTATCATTAATTACAGAAACATCTGACCAACATCTTTCATCCTTTTTCACCAATATTTTTTTAATTCCTATATATACAGAAATTATGCATTCTTGAGATTATATATCAACAACATTCATTTTTTATTTTTTTTCTATTCTGAATGCATTTCTCAGAGTATAAGAAAAGAACAGGAGGAGAAGTTCTAAAATTCTGCACACCTTTCATTTCAATGCACATATAAGGAAGAGAAAATAAGAGGTGAAAGAAAGAGGGAAAAGCAGAAGTAAATTTTTTGATGTCACTCAATTTAAATGATAAAACTTTATTTTTTTTTTGACATTTTTTTATGAAGCTTACTTTTCACTATACAGTGCAATTGATTTATAGATGCAGCGACAGACCAGTGCACGAGTTCCAGAGATCATTAAAGGCTGTATGTAATTTAGATCACATGGCCATCATCTAGGTCATGAAATCCATTTGCATATTAAGTGCCTCAGGTGAGGTTTACGTAATTCTTTAAGGTAGATCTCTCTGTTTTATTTGTCAGCACTGATGCTTGAAAATTTAAATTTATATTATGCACATCATTTATAGGGTATGTGTCATTTAGCTGCACCCTCTACTCTCCATCTGAGACTAATTTAATGATTAACATACATAAATCCATCCATATATATAAGATTCCATTATAGGCATAAGGTCTACACCACAATATAGGTGATTTCTTTCCAGTGAATTTATATCCTCTAGGTTATGTCCAGATCTTTAGTGATTCTAATGGGAGCACTGACACTCAGCTCTCACAGACCATTAAAGTGCATTAATCTTCCATTAATTTCGCACACACAATTTTTTTTTAAGTGTGGCACCATATTTCCAGAGAATACCCTACATTTCCCTCTACAGATAGACAATTTCAAGAGCAGCTCAAAGGAAATCAAGCACTCACCAGTCAGCATGGACTGATAGGCGTTGTCAGAGATGGAGAAGATGTGTGGAGGGGCCTCCTGGCGCTTCTTGCCTCGGTAGGCCAACACCACCTCGGGGTTGTACCCCAGCACCCCCGGAGGCGCCCCAGAGGAAGCTGCTGCTGCCACTTACGTAGATCATCCAGGCTGCGTAACGCTCTTTGAGGTTGTACAGCACAGCGGGTTCGTGCAGGTGGGTCATCATGGCCATGTCCTCGATTTTGTCATACTTCGGAGGGTTCATGGAGAAGACTTGGTCATCCTTCACGGTCAAGGTCTGCCAAGGAAACAAAAGACCCACATGTATCACTTAAAAGCTCAAAGTGGGGATCAAATGTTGTTCTTCAGCCTTGTTTTTGACTCACCTCTCCCCCTTCAGTCTTGACAGTGACTTTTCCTGATTCCCTGCTCTGGATTGTCCCTTTCACAAAGGATTCTTTGGGATGAGCCACGAAGACAGATGACTTGGCATCAAAAGGTTTGTTTTGGGCTGCAATTCTCTCCTTCTCCGATTTTCGGAGGTAAGGAGCCGCCTCCCCAAAAACAGCCATCTCAGCATCTCCAGAGGCCATGGCTGTCCTCTAATGAAAGCTTGTCAGCAGAGGTGCCTTGTGAAGAGCAAAATGTTATTGGTCATCAAGAAGAATAATACAATTAATACCAATGAGAAAGCTCCTTGCTCCTTGCTCTTTAGCAAATAAATTCCTAGTTAGTCTCCAAAGTAAACTCTTAGGAAAGCACCAATTAAATCCACTTTGATTTGAAGTTAAAAGTATCCTAGTCTGAACTCAAGAGTAAGACTTAGACTTCTACAACATGTAGATCTTGTAACCATAAAGAGATCATCTGAATATTGAGTACAGTTTGGTAAGTCACCCTGAGTTCTGACAAGGTTTGAGTTTTTCTCATAAAAGAATCTAGTCATAGAAAAATCACTCTCTGTTCGGGTCCTTAATTATCAGCCATAAGTCTTCAAGAGAGTACTTTCTTGCTGAAAGGATTACCTTTTCTATTAAAAATAAAAAATTACTTCATTTTTTAGATCTTCCCTACTTCCAACTATCTAGCTTAAGCAAATTCAGCTGGAATATAAGAGGATTTATGAAGAGAATTTGTGCAGCTCTTTAAAAGTCCTGTCCTAGAATATAGATTAGGAATGGATTATTCAGTGTATTACCTTTGGGTAACAGCTTGTATCCTGGAATATGGCCAACCCTGTAAAATAGGAAAGGCACTTGTTTCTTATTGCTGAACAGATTTCCATAAAATACTGTAGACTGAAAATACAGGCATGCATCAAAATTACACTGAAAATTTTTGTTAACATGGGCACTCCCTCATGGAAAGCATTGTTAGAGACAGAAGAAATGAAACAGGATATTGCAAGGATATGATCCTCTTTCTTCAAGCTCATGAAATGCATGCACTTACCTGGAAGCCTTCTGCGGCGACAGGCTAGGCTTGTATCTGGCAGATTTTATAGTGTCTCGTCTGCAGATGATGCAGATGGTCCCCCTTTCTTCGGTCAAAACATTTCTGGCAAACCTTTTTTGGCCAAGCATTGTCTGTCAAACTAAGGGCATAATTGTCACTTGATTTGAATGATATAATTAGAACATTTTTATATCTTACTGACTACGTGAATACATCTATAAATAATTTGTCAAGAGTGTTAAGGAGAGAATCTGGACTACTCAAGGCACTTAGAGAACTTGCATGGTTCTATTGCTGCCTTTCTCAGTGATTTGCTCCTTGACCCATGGTAGTTTCCTTGGTATGTTTATACCACAACTTTTCAGTCATGTAACGGTGATGACAACGCCTATGATGCTTTAGGAACATATGCATTGGGAAGAACAGGGAAAATATGTCAAAAGCTAGCAAATAATGTTGGGAACCATTTTTCAGTGTCATTTTCTAAAAAGCAGGAAGTAAAAATCTATTACAGCTGAGTTTTCTCTAAATGACACTCTCAATAGCTTAAATTATTTGAAATAAAGTGAGTTGGGAGCCTGATCCCAAGTAATGGGAGACTCTACTTTGATATGGAGCTCTTGAATAGATTCCTGAGCTGACTGTTGAGGAATCAAATGTTGCAAATGAGTTAAGGTTGCTTAAAGTATCACCATCAAAGGCATTAGTGAAAGAGAGTTCAATATAAATTTGCAAAAGCACAACAAAGTTTGGTGGCAAGGTTTGCTCTATTGCTTGCTGCAAAGATCAAGAAAAATCTACTAAGAATTCCTTTAGAATGATTTGCTCAACAGCTGGGGATGCAAAGCGTAAGGGTAAAAAGCATAAGAAAAATCATCCTGTTGAGTTATGAGGTTCACAGAGGTCCCTTGATTTCTAAACTCCTGACACAGTCTAGGTGCTGTTGGATCTAATCTAAATACCAGACCTGGTCAACAGTTTGTGTGTAAAGGGTTTTAGCAGGACTTAATAATTGACTAATTTGACATTCAAAAAGTGATTCAAATGGATTTACTGTAAGTGCAACAGTGACTTAATTATAGATCCCAGATAACAACATTAAAACTATACTTACTGTACAGTGCTTGACTGAACTCACACACGCACACACACAGACACAAAGGTGTGTGTATAAATGTTCAAGGGTTGCACCTGTTAAAAGTTCCCTCTGAGTTCAGTGAAATTTTCACTTCAAATGTCTTGGAATTTCTCAGTGGGCAAGAGCTGAATCTCAGGGACTGGAAGATATTGGTCTGGTGAATCCTTTTGTGAATTTTTTGAAAATCAGTCTTCTATTTTTCACAAACGTGAGAGTTCATGAGTTTTGAGAAGCACCCCGCTCTGAGGGAGATACTGGTTGTAGCCAGAATGAGTAATTGAGTTCTGAGGAATGTATATGACTGTTTGCCTTTTTTGGTTGAACAGCAGACTCATACTGAACAGACTGCACTCAGGAGAGATGAAAACTGGGAAGCTGAATTCCTTCCAGCTCTTGCCATGTCCAGCACTGAAGTCCTGTGTTGAAATTTCTCCATGCTAATGCTGTTCAGGGAATTCAGGTTCCTCAAGTTTCCTGCTTCAGGCTCTTCACCAAGTATCTCCTCATTTCTCAGCAGCTGTCCTTTCAGGACAGAAATACCTACTTTAAATAAAGAAGGGGCTACCACACTGCTCAAGCAACTCATGTAACACCCATAGGAGACTACAACTGCTCCATACATTATGGGCAGATGTTATTTTGGGTTCTAGTACTCATTGCCAGTGAGTGCTTGTAGAAATCACTAAGTAGGGTGTGAAAGAAAAGCAGTGTTGACTTACCTGGTTTGAATACAGCTGTGGACATACCTGAAAATAAAGCTGCTTGAGAATTGATCTATGACAATACATGTAATGTAGCATCCTATGAAGGGTTAAAATGGCCCCCAGAAGTCAATATGATTGTGTTTCTAAGGCACATCTCTCCTGAGCAGTCTCTTCCACAGCTGCTGCTAAGTGTGTGCTAACTGGCAGTTCCTGGAACGCAGTGAATTCCAATCTTACAAAGTCTAGACTGCTAATTTTGTTGCTTATGTCCCCAGCTTTCTGCTGGATCCTTCATCCAGTCATGTATTTGCTACAGTCTGAGGTGCCATCTGGAATCATATTTATCACAAGTTCACCCCTGATTCCAATATTCAGTGCTGCCTGTCCAGTATTTACATTGGGCTATTGACATCAGCACTGCCTAAGAATTTCTGGCAGAGCTTGCCTGGTGCTGTTGCCCTCACAACAGATGTCCACATGGCTGAAAACCTCCCTAAGGCAAAGGAGACTTGAATTTCTACTAGTTGTGGAAATCCCTTCACTACTTTGTCTCTTTCAGGTGGCCCATAACAGACCCTCCCTCATTTTCCTCCTGTCTCTGAGAGGATGTCTGCAGCCCCTCAGTAGAGCATTGCACAAGCAAGGAGGACTTTGACATAAAGCATAAAACCTTCACATTTCCTATGTGTATTCTGCCTACACAGTCCATACTCTCCCATGACTATGCTGCTGTGATGCCCACTGTCCTACATTACCTCCATATTCTGATCACATTCCCCTTCTTCCTTGTAAAATTCCTACACTTGCAGCTATTCCCCTGTTATTTCTCAGTTTAAGAGTTCTTCCCATAATGAAGCTGATTTCAGACCCTTCTCATCATGTTAGTAGTCTCATGGCAGATTTCTTTCCTTCTCAGTCCTCAAATACAATGTCCAAAAATCACGGGGAACTCATAGATGAACTTGTGAAGCTTCCAAACACCGTGAAGGCTCCTACTTAAGAATCCATTAGTATATCACAGGACTGCCAGGTGACTGATGTAATCCCATGGCATTAAGAGGGCTTATGGGGAAACCAAGAGAACTACAGTGCAGCAAGGCTGATGGCTTTACTGGACAAATGAATTCAGCACCCTTCCCTCAACTCACTTTTTGAGGGCAGCACCAATAGTTTGTTTTCTTGGTCTCAATGCTTAAACTTTACAGTAAGCAACAATAACATGGGAGAAACCCAACAGGGCACCCGTTCTGGTTTCATGAATTGGTTGGAAGCCCACTGCATTCCACACTTCCCGGAAATTTTAGCATATTTTGGAATGGGGATAGAGACATTCTCTCCAACAGCTCCAAATTTCTCACACAACAAGCTACTCTCTGGGTAAGATACCAAGGTTCTTCACCATGTGCTTCCTCCTTTTAAATCTTTATTTCATTCCCCCCCATTATCAAAATTATTAAAACATTCTCCATTTCATTTTCTTTGGGGTGATTGTTTATTTTCTCCTGTAACTTAACCAATTCTGTTGCAGAGTGAAATATAATTACCGTGGTGTTTCCTTCCTGATAAAAGAATTCTCTTTACAACTGGGCAGAGCTTAGGGTGCCGTGGAGAGGGCAGGTGGTTGGCTTTGCTGAGTCCTCCTCCAGGGAGTGAAGTGATATCATGTTTAGGGAAGTCCACCTCCTTCTTCTCTGAAAGGGTTGTCAAGCCCTGGAGCAGGCTGTCCAGGGCAGCAGTGGACTCCTCATCCCTGGAGAGATTTAAAAGATGTGTGGGGACATGGTTAAGTGGTAGACTTGGTAGTGCTGGGGTAATGGTTAAACATAATGATTTTAGAGTTCTTTTCCAACCCAAATGGAGACCTCGTGACTCCATCACATTTTGGAGAGTACAGGGCAGCAGGAGGAGCAATTGTTCTGATTTCTTTTCCTGATTTTATTTCTGCAGTTTCTTTAGGATACTGACACACCACCTTCATCTCTTTTATTTTCCCTGTGTCTGCTAGACTGCTTGGTATTTGTCCAGAATACTCCCAAGTCCTCCTCTTAGTTATCAGCTAGGATTTGCAGGAATCTTTGAAAAAAAAAGTTTCAGTATAGATTGCCTAAATTCGCTTCTGTTGGGAAATGAGTATTTAGTATCAGTGTCCTTATATTCCAGGAAAAGAAAAAAAAGCATTTTGTTCAGTGCCTTGATTCTGCCTCAAAAAAAAAACATTTATAGACCTAGCTGCTAGAGTATCACTTTCTGGTCTAATGTTTTTTCTTGTCAGACTCTGTAACTCATACATTGTGGAATACTATCCCTCCAAAATAAGTGGCAACATTTGAATTGTATAATCAGGGCATTAACATACAGCAGTTTTGAGGTAAAAAACACATCACCAACACCTCAAAACAGCAGAGGCTGAGATAGTGACAGTGGCAGATACAAAAATAATGTAGTTAAGAACTATACTTTCTTCTAGAAAGAGCAACGGTGTAGCAAGGAGTCTGACTGACTTGCTCATTATTTCCCCCCACCGCCAAAAAAAGGGATCTCAAATCCTTGCAGGGTTTTTTTGTTTGCTGCTGGCCCTGCTGTCATTAAGGTAGGGCCTGCCTAGAGAGATCAGTTTTGTCTGCAGCCTCTCATGGACAATCTGACAGGGAATGCTCAGCCCCTGCTGCAGCAGCTTTTCTGCTGCCCTCTGTGTAAAATGAGAGCTTCTAGAAATGTTAGCAGAAGGCAAGCAGAAATGTCATAGCGCTGCTCTGTAGCAGCACTGCTCACCCCCGTACTTCTGCTGGGATATGACTGGACACTGAGCCCTGGAGAGGGTAAGAGCACATTTTCCATGTTAAAAGGTTGGCTTTCAACTCAGTGTCGCTCCATTAAGGTTCATGCTTTCAATGTTATGTTGAAACATGCTCAGTGTTATGAGCAGAACCTGCTCAATCTGTAATTTTGATGAGACATCTGGTTAGGATATTTGCCATTGAACTAACATTTCTAATAAATGTGGCTGAAGGAATAGGCTGAGGCAATTGCTGGAAGCAATAAATGATTTCTGAGGAAGAACTACTGAGGACCATAACTGGTAAGACTTAAAAGCTACAGGTAAAGAATAGGCCACCCCTTCTTTACCATAGCAAATGTGAAGAAATTTTCAAATTTCTGTGTCTGAGTGTGAGAACCTTTGAAGATAAGGTGAATGTTACAGGTTGGGCATGGAGGGGCTGTGGTGGCCTTGCAGCCCCTTCTGCTCCAGTCAGAAATTAATTTCCGTAGATCTTAATGTGATTTACCTCCACTACATGTCAAATAAAGGGAATGCACCTGTCCTAGGGGGAACTTTAATTATAAATTTGTTTCCAAGTAGGTTCCCACAGAGTGGTATTCTTAGAAGTCTTGGAGTGAGTTTAAGCTGAACATGAGAGGCAAATAAATTGAATAACCGAACATGAGAGGCAAGTAAATCTATAATCTGGGATTAGAGGATGGGCAGTTTCAAGAGCATGCCACTCGTGTGCCGCAATTCACACTCCTCCTTTCTCCACAGACACGTCAGCGGAAGAGGTCTGGGCAGGAGATCCCATCCAGGGGAGGTGACGCTCGGGATGCCCTTTCTATCCCCTGCCAAGCAGCTGAAGAGCTCTAATTACACAGCAGGTGAGTGGGGTGGGCAACCTGGCAAGCAGGAAGAAGTAATTGAAGCAGCAAGTAACTATGAAAGCAGGAAGGAAGGGGAAGGAAAAGGAAAAAATGAAGAAAGCACGGTATTAACCCCTGCAGGAAACTCTGTCATAACCTAAAATAAGATGTCCTTGTGAGATCAAAGGTTTGTGTAGCCCAGCTTCCTGTCTTTGAAAGTGATGCTCAGGAAGCATCATCAGCATAGAATGGCACTTATACAGAACTCTCCTACCTCCAGTAATTTGTATTTATGGAATCCCTGAGCAGAATGCAGTGTCTAAGTACTTAACAGATGGGGGAATTTTAACTGACTAATTTCTCAAATGTTCATTTGCTGAACTCATAAGTGTTCCCTGAACATAGGTGATGTTACTGTGATCATCTACTGACCAAGGCCAACCCATAGAAAGTGAGATGTCCCTGCTGGTCTGCAGAGGAGCAGAGCCCAGAGCAGGGTCCCCTCCATGGCTCCAGGCTGCCATCCCCTGGCACTGGGTGCTGGAGCAGAGGCCTGGTCAGCTGCTGCCCGGGAGCTCCCTGTGACTGACAGGAGCCTGATGGGCCCTGGCACCGGCACCCCCTGCTCCTCTCACCAGGAATAATGCTGTTGGCTTCCTGCCAGGGATCCTAAAGGAACTTTGTGTCAGGTGACAAGGCCCAAGCTGAGGAGAAAGCTGATGTGCCCTGTGCTGTCAGAGCAACAGCCAAGGCCTGAGGGGAACGGCACAGCCACCATCCCTGCTGATGTCCTGGGCTCAGTGTCCTCTGATTGCCCATGGTCACTGTCCCTGGCTGGGACACAGCTTTCCTGGGCTCTCCAGAGGGCACGGGGAGTCAAGGTGCTGGCAGGGCTGAGTCTCCACAACCATCGTGTCAGAGCCACCAGCCCGGCCAGGGCTTCTCCTGCAGCAATGATACTCCTGGGACACTGTAGGCCATACTCTGGAGTATGTCCCTACATCCTTCCCTACATGAGGGCTGGGAAAGCACAGGCTGAGCAAAGGGACATGAATGGCAGCTGAACCTCAGAGCAAGCCCTGCCTGTGCCTTCATCCTCATCCAGGGACTCCAGGATGGCAGCTGTAAAATGTTACACTTTCAAACCTACAGCCCAGCCTGTCTTCCATTTGCTGGTTAAAATGAGAGGGGCAAAGCCCCATCCACCCCAAGGAGCCCTGACTGACTGCTGGAAGTACCAGGGCAGCTGCTGTGCTGCCCATGGGACAGCACATCCCAGCAGGGCATGGCCATGGCACTGGGCTGGCACAGGGCCATTGCATGGGCTCCAAAGGGGAACACTCTGGATTCAGGCTCTGAGCAGGGAGAGCACGCTCGGGCCCCATTCTGGTGTTTAACCTTTCAGCTGGCAATGGAGCTGTGCTGCACTGAGTCTCTCTGGGGTAAGAATAGCAGCTGCTGCCTTGGGACACAGCACACGTGTCCAGCTCCTCCAGGGCAGCACGTTGCAGTGCCACACAGAAGGCAGCCTACCCGCCCAGGAATGTCTTCAGGCGCTATTAGTGGAAGCAGATCATCCCCACTAACAGGCATGACCCCGCACAGGAGCCTTGGGAGAGTGGGGCTATTTTGGGCTTTTGACATTGAGCATGAAAGGAGACACACGATTGGCTGATCCTGCTGCCATGGGCCTCCTCCAAATCTCCCTGCAGCGTAGTCCTCTCACCTAGCAATGGCTCTTGTGGAGGCTGAGGGGCAGTTTGGTGTGGCCTGGGAGTGCAGGAGGTGAGGGCAGAGGGAGCTGTGAGTTTGCTGGGAGGGCAGGGCCAGCCCTCAGTGCCATCAGCAGTGCCCAGCTGTGCTCAGGGCAGGTCCTGCCTGAGGGTGTGCACCTGTCCGTGAGTCTCTGAGGTTAATGCTTGTACCAGCCATTACAGCCAACAGAGATACTCACAGATTTTATGTGCCATCTAGACTCTACCCAGAACTACCTGAAGCTTTGGAGATGCCCTCAGGTGGAGATGCCCCAGGAGGAGCAGCCAGCTTCTAGGTCGGCTTGGGCAGGCAAAAGTTCATACCAGGAGGCCCTGGCTGTAGTGACAGAACAATACACCATGTGAGACAAGGAGAAAGACTGCAGGGGATGAGGAGGGAGGAGCAAGGTTAAGAGTCTGCTAAGGAGCCCTTGGGAAAAGTTGTGCAGTGTCATGAGAAGGAAGTACTAGTCTGGCATCTCTGCAGGGCCTTGGGTGGCTTTCTGAAGGTCTGGGGTTGAAAGCTGAGGTATGCTCCTAAAGAACCATCTCCCATTTCTCTCCACAGACAACACTGACAGGTTCTGCTCGTCAATACTTGTTAGTGACACTGGAATCAGGCTGGACTTCCCAGCAAGAGCTGGTGAGGCTGTACTCGGGAGCCAGATAAGGTGAGAGCCCTTGGGATATTGCTGTCATGGGTGTAACAAACAAATATCAGAGTGGTCAGTTTCAACTTCCCTTCAGTGTTGAGATTGTTGAAAAACAAAACCTAAACCGGTGTTTAGGGATTATGAGGGTCAGCATCACAAACAAGAGTAGGAAAATCAAAAGCAAAAGGATCACACTCTCTTGACTCTCCCATGGGAAAGAAGCTGTGCTGAAAGGACAATGGGAGAACCATTAGGAGGATCTGAAGGCAGGAGCTGAACAAAGAGCTGCTGGAGACAGGAGAGAGCACAGGCTGGATTTTTCAGGAGTCTCCACAGCAATGGCCAGCCTCTAAGTTTGCAGACCCTCAGTCCAGCACTGGCACCAGCTTCTCCCTTGTCCCAGAGAGGAAAAGTAAGGAAACTTCTTCTGCAGTGCAATTGCCCAAGGAAGACAAAACCCAAAGAAGAACAAAACCCAAAGAAGAACAAAACCCAAAGAAGAACAAAACCACTGGCCATAGTGTGTATGCAGAGGAATCTACTACAGTTTTTATTCACTAGACACTGAGGTGAGTACTAAGGCTCATGGCAGAAGAAAAGTGACCAAGAGGTTCACATTTTGTGCAGCCCTCAGGTCACTTGGCTGCCTGGTGACATCCTCACTCTTCCTCTTCTATCCTCCTATGGAACTCGCGGCTCTTGGCTCGGAGCTTGTTGACCTGTGACTCTGCAATGTCAGCCCGCTCCTCGGCCTCCTCCAGCTCGTGCTGGATCTTGCGGAACTTGGACAGGTTGACATTGGACAGCTGCTCCTGGGAGGGAGAAGCAGTCGGTCATGAGAAGTTTGGGGTTTTCATTCCTCCTGGGCCTTGGCCTGGGCAAAGTCACAAACTCCACCCACCACTACTTGTACAAAGTCTCGCAGTGAGATTGATGAGATCTCAGAGTCATTCTCACATATCCCCTTAACTGACTCAGAAGCCCTATTCTGTGCTGGACTGTTTCCACAATGAAGAAGCCGTGCTCAGACAATCATAAATTCGGGGGCTGTAGGATCCTCAGTCCATCCCTGGATGCTGCATGCCCAGAAACAAGCAAAGGTTCCTTGCAATATTCTAAAAGCAGAATGCAAAGTGGTTTGGGGTGGGACTTCCAACACCTTCCATTTCTGCTATCAAAAATTCTAAAAATAAGGTATTTCCAAAATTTCTTTATATATTGTATTGCTGATATCATTCATAAAAATCCTTAAAGGTTGCTTTGTGGTTCTAATGCAAAAAAATGCTATGTGCACTTGCCCTCCTCAGTAGTCTTCTTAAGGACTCATTGTTTTCATTCTCAAAGGTGTGTCTACTTTGTGAGCTTTTCAGAGAATTTGAAAGCCTGTGTAATTGATGAGCATCTCCATTGGCATCTTCTAAATTTCTTGTATCTGTCTACTCAACAGCCAAACTACCCTCTGGGAAAATGATTCTTGCCAAGCACTGACAGAGATACTTACAGCCTCCTCAGATTGTCTCTTGTAGGATTTCACTTTCATTTGCAGCTTGTCCACCAGATCCTGCAGCCTCAGGATATTCTTCCTGTCTTCCTCAGACTAACGTTTGACAAACAGGAAAGAGAGACAGTTCTTGGTTCTGCATCACGTGAGGTTAACAGTTCCCCTTGGGGATGGTGTGGGCAAAATGTGACTCATTGTGAGAAAGCCCAGTGAGAGTAGGAGAGCTCCTGCTTTACCTGGTAGGTGAGTTCCTTCACCCTGCGCTCGTACTTGCGCACACCCTTCACGGCTTCAGCGCTGCGCTTCTGCTCAGCATCAACCTCCCCTTCCAGCTCCCGCACCTGCAAGGACAAGCCCAGCCCTGCAGCTGCCCTGGCAATGTCTCTCCAAGGACAGACACGCTCACTCAGACACAGCCCCAGCCCTACACACCCTGGCCTCCAGCTTCTGGATCTGCTTCTTCCCTCCCTTCAGTGCCAGCTGCTCGGCCTCATCCAGACGAAGCTGCAGGTCCTTCACTGTCTGGTCCAAGTTCTTCTTCATCCTCTCCAGGTGGGCACTGGTGTCCTGCTCCTTCTTCAGCTCTTCTGCCATCATGGCCGCCTGATCAGAGCAAAAGGTCAAAGCCATTTTGGGGCTGGAGATATTTTGGGCAGAGTACATTCATCATCAGCAATGCCAGGAGCACCCAACTCACATCTGTGATGGCCTTCTTGGCCTTCTCCTCAGCATTGCGGGCTTCCTGGATGGTATCCTCCATTTCACTCTGGATCTGGGAAATGTCTGTTTCCAGCTTCTTCTTGGTGTTGATCAGGCTGGTGTTCTGTTGAACAATAAAATTATGTGCAGTTATTTCCAAAAGAGAACAATTACTTAAGAAATTTACAGTTTCAATGTAAAGTTATCCTCTAAATATCTGATATCAGATATATATCTGACAAATATCTTATAAATATCTGATATCTTCCTGATGTATCTTGTCAGGTCATACACAGTTAGATAGCAGAGAATTACTGACATTTGACTATTGTTAACTTTAATTCTCTAAATACTGCAGGTGTTATATGTCTTCAGTTCCAGAATTTACCTGAGTGTGGAGGAGCTGAACTCTCTCACTTGCATCCAGAAGCTCCTGCTCAGCCAATTTCCTCGACCGCTCCGTCTGCTCCAGGGCTGCCCGGAGCTCCTCAATTTCAGCCTGCAGCAGGTTTGCTCTGCGCTCCACCATGGCCACCTGCTCCTTCAGGTCATCCTGTGTCCTGAGAGCATCATCCAGATGGATCTGGGTGTCCTGGAAAGAAAGAGAAAAGAAATTAGTAGGTGTAAATGTGCACTTGAGTGGCATAAACATCAAAGATCTCATTTTTTCTTTTCTGTTGCTGTGTTGAACAGACCTTGAGCACTCCCTGTGTATTTCTCAAGTTCTTTTGTGCCTCTGCAGCCACACGATTGGCATGGCTCAGTTGGATCTCCATTTCATTCAGGTCTCCCTCCATCTTCTTCTTTAGCCTGAGGGCTTCATTCCTACTCCTGATCTCAGCTGGATCTCCATTTCATTCAGGTCTCCCTCCATCTTCTTCTTCAGCCTCAGGGCTTCATTCCTACTCCTGATCTCAGCATCCAGGGTGCTCTGCATGGACTCCACAATTCTGAGGTGGTTCCTCTTCATCTGATCAATCTCCTCATCTTTCTCTGCTATCTTCCTGTCAATCTCAGCTTTCACCTGGTTGAGCTCAAGCTGCAGGCGCAGGATCTTCCCCTCCTCATGTTCCAGGGAGGCCTAGAAAAGTAGACGCAAACATTGATAAATGTATTGTTTGTTTTTTAGACAATGACAGGATATTTTCAGGGATCTCAGCTGTCTGCACTCCCCAGAAAGAAGAGAAGACAACCCAGGCCTTTTTAGCCCTATTTTCTCATTTCTTTACTGCAGACACCAGTGATTATGGTCATATACCTCAGCTTCCTCCAGAGCAGCCTGAATTTCAGATTTCTCCTGCTCAATCTGCTTCTTCACTTTCTCCAGCTCATGAATCGCCTTTCCTCCCTCCGCAATCTGCTCCGTGAGGTCGGAAATCTCCTCTGTGGGAACAAAGATCAATGGCATGGTCAGGCACAGAGCAGAATGGGAAGGGCCCTGTCCCACCAAGGTGACAGGCATCTCTGCAGACCTGCAGGCCCAGAGCCATGAACAATGGTGGTAATGGCTGAGAGTGAGAAAGGCCAGGGAGGAGCAGAGGGCCAGGGACTTACGCTGCAAGTTCTTGTTCTCCCGCTTCATTGTTTCCAGGTGGTCCAAGGACTCCTCATAGGCATTCTTCATCTTGAACAGCTCCGTGCTCAGAGAGCGCGACTCCTTCTGCGAGGCCTCCAGCTCAGCCTGCGTTTCCTCATACTTCTGCTTCCATTCTGCCAGGATCTGAAGAGAAACGGGGAGTCAGTACGGCTGTGACCATTACGGGGCCCTGCTCTGGCCAGGAGTGCTGGTTCTGGAGGCCCAAAGACCTTGTCAAAGTTCTTCTGCTTCTTATCCAGAGCAGCACAGGCAGCATTGGATCTCTCCACATCAATCATCAGGTCCTCCACTTCATTCTGCAGCCTCTGCTTTGTCTTTTCCAGGGAGGCACATTTGGCATTGACAGCCTCAACATGCTCCTCTGCGTCCTGCAGGCGCTGGGCCAGCTTCTTCCTGGGAGGAGACAAGTACAGGTGCACATCAGGGCTTGGAAAGATGTAAGTTCTATACTGTCATGAGAGGTCAGCTGGTCACTTCAAGGGTTTTGAATTGCGCACTTTTCACAGATATGTAAGGATCTATCCTTTGCTGTGTCCTATCACCTATTAGGCCTGTCAGCACTTCTAGTCCTAAAGTCTATATTTTCCCTTCCTATCTCCACTTTTTCTCTGCCTTCCTCTCTCTCCTTTTTTTACAAATCTATGTTTTTGCCTTCATCCCATTCTTGACTTAGCCCACTCTCAGAGATTCCAATTTCCCATGACCAGTTTCAGTCTTCTCCCATCATTTCCCATCCTGCTTCCCCACGTACTTGGCCTCCTCAAGCTCCTCTGTGCGCTGAATCGCGTCCGTCTCGTATTTGGTTCTCCACTGGGCAACTTCACTGTTGGCCTTGGACAGGGCTCGCTGCAGCTCCCCCTTGGCCTCCTGCTCCTCCTCATATTGTTCCCGGAGCAAGTCACAGTCGTGGCGAGCGGACTGCAGGGCATGGGCCAGGGCGTTCTTGGCCTGGTGGGAAAAATGGCAATAAGGATTTGGTGTTTCCTGGGAAATTTGTCTCACTGGTATTTATACACTGATATACATCCCAAAGGGATAGTGGTTAACTGACTGCCTCATAAAAACATGGGAGTCCTGCACTGCGAGGGCCTGGATTGCATAATTTAATTGGACTTTTAATTGGATCACCTTTTGAAGCCTTGAACACTTCACAAAACCAATATTATGTCAAATACTTATTTCATATGTAATGTGATTATCTTCACCTTTATCTCTTCTTCTAGCTGCCGCTTGAGTTCTTCAATCTGCTGGGTGAAAGCCTGTTTCCCTCTAGACAGCTGAGAAATTAAAGCATCTTTTTCTTCCACCTGGCGTCCGTATTCACCTGAAAAAGTTTGTAATTGATACAACATTTTAATAGCCAAGAGAGCAATTTATGGGGTTCTCCCATTTCCAAATTACAGATGGAAGGGCTGTACCAGATTCTGTCTGCAGACGAGCTCTTTGAGCGCTAAGATCGCTAATCATGCGCTGATTCTGCTCCTCCTTTGTTTTATACTCGCTCAGCTGGTCTTCCAGAGTGCGGCACATCTTCTCCAGATTTGCCTAGATATTAATTGGACATAAAAAAAAAAGAGGAAATACCTTGATCCTGCCTTCTTTTAGCAGGAAAATATGTCTAGAAGATGCAGTTGATATCTTGGGACTGTACATGCACCCAAACTTCTACATATGAGATTTAGGGAAACCATTTATGATACAACGTGATAAAAATTAAATCATATAAGAGTAAAGAAAAAATACCACATTGCTATCAAATTCCTGATAAAAATAATTGTGTACCTTGGCTTTAGACACAGACTCTATGTTACTGGCCAAGTCATCAATCTCCATCTTCATCTCACTTTTCTCCTTCTCCAGCTTCTGCTTCACGCGTTGCAGGTTGTCGATCTGCTCGCCCAGCTCAGCTGTGCTGTCCGCATGCTTCTTGCGCAGGGCGGCAGCCGTGGCTTCGTGCTGCCGCCT
>NW_005054654.1:169449-176893 GCF_000277835.1 Geospiza fortis | reverse complement strand
CTGGATCTGGCTGATTTCAAAGTCTTTCCTTTGGGCCAAGTGAACCGTGTTAGAGCTCAAAGAAAAGAGACAAGTGCTGCAGCCCAGCACTCAGGTGCCCCAGAGCCACACTTACTTCTTCAGTTTCTCATCCAGCTGCTGCTTATCATTCTCCAAATCCATGATGCTGTCCTGGGCCAGCTTCAGGTCTCCTTCCAGTTTCCTCTTTGCTCTCTCCAGGTCCATGCGCAGTTTCTTCTCTTGCTCCAGGGACCCTTCCAGCTGAACACAACAAGACCATCAGGGCTCTGCCAGCCAGGTTGGACTCCATACCTGTCCTGTTCCTGCTCTATGTCTGTGTGCTTACATCATCTACTTGCTGTTCCAGCTTGATCTTGGCTTTGGTCAGAGTATTGACTTTGTCTTCCTCTGCCTGCAGGTCATCCAGGGTCTGCTGATGGGCCTCTTGGAGGGCTTTCTTCTCTTTTGTCAGCTTCACGATGGTCTCATCCAAAGCTGCCATCTCCTCAGTCAGGTTTTTCACCTTTGAGAGGAAGGGAACAAACACAGACAGAAAATGGTGATCAACATTTTCTAACAAGACAAGTCTTTTCCAGAGTGTGAGTGACAAGTTCTACCTCATACCTTGTTCTCAGTGGCATGTTTTTCCTTCTCCACCTTGGCCAGTGTTAGCTCAAGGTCATCAATATCTTTCTTCAGCTCTGAACATTCATCCTCCAGCTTCCTCTTCTTGGCTGTCAGCTCAGCATTAATTTCTTCTTCATCCTCTGCTCTCTCAGTCACCTCCTTGACTTTGGCTTCCAGCTGGATTTTGGTTTTGATGAGCTGGTCACACCTTTCCTCTGCATCGGCCAAAGCATCAGCTTCCTGGTAGGGAGATGCCACTTTTAGGGATATGCTTTTTCACGGAATATTGAGATACTTAATCTTCATAGTGCATGGTCTTGGATAGCAGTTTTGTAGTTTAAAATTTGATTTACATTTCAACAGAATGACATATAATATAAAATTGATTTTTATATTTTTAGTTTTGAAACAGCCAGGTTTAAAATCTAAAACCAAGTAAATTCCTTTTCAATCTACCTGAAGATATGAGTATTTATGTATTTGTGCAGGGTATAGAGTCCAATATTATCTCATAATATCAAACATAGGGTCAAAGTGCATGATAAAAATAAGATATAAGGATATTTCAGTGTACACGGTAGAAAAGTGTCACCTAAGTAATATTTTGACTGCAGATACCTCACAGTCCTTAGAGAAGCTAGTTATACCTTTTAGGGCACCACTGAAAGAACTACAATTGAACTGAACTAAATCAAATTTTCTATGTGGTTTGAAAATGTACTTGTAAATAGCAACCTGATAGTCACAGTGAATTAGGATAATGCCTGTTGGTGGTACTCACAGACTGAACCTGGAGCTGCAGGTCATTTTTCTCCTGCACAAGTTTCACCATTTTCTCCTCCAGCTCCTTCCGCTTTGCCTCAGACTTCGCAAGCTCCTCCTTGGTTTTCTCAAACTCTTGTTTCATGTTGGCCATTTCCTTCTCAGACTCTGCACTCTTCAGCAAGGGCTTGATCTTGAAGAACAGCTTCATCCATGGCCAGTGTTTGACATTCATGAATGCACGAATGTTGTACTGGATGCAGAAGATGGACTCCCTGAAAGATAAGTTAAATTAATATTCAATATTCACACCGTGATGACACAATAAGCCAAGTACAGTGAGCCTGATCTAAAGATAAGTCTACCTTCTCTCCACCATTTTCTGGTATTCCACCCTTGCCAGGAAGCCTCTGCACCTGGCCTGGGTGCGGGTGATGAGCTGTGCCAGCTTCTCATCCCTCATCTCTTCCAAAAGGCCCACCAGCCCAGCTTTGAAGAACACCTTAGGTAAGAACAAGAAAACAGATGCAGTGTCAGTAGCCTGATACCCCGCCCCCCCATGACATACACTACGGAAGTTAAAAGCAAAACCATAAAAGATACATATAGTGGCAGACACTCTTTTATGACTCCAACTTCTGGTTACTTGCAGTTGAGGAACTATAATACCCAGACATTTTTCTTTGATTTTTATTCACTCGTGATTCTTTTATTCTACAACTTTGTCTTAAATAGGAACTTGATTAACCCTTAATTAAATCATCCTAATACCATGAATTTCAGTTTATTCAGTGTTGAGTAATCAAGAATCTGCTTGATTTATTTTACTATATTTCTTATACCCTATTGGATCATTTCATGTGCTCTCTGGAGTATTTGAGTGTCAGTATTAAACCATGCTAACCAAAACCACGTAGCACTTGAAGCAAACAATCTTTTACCTTAGTGTGACCAAATTTGTATTGAGTATGGTCTATATCAATTGATCCAAGAAGTTTCTCACAAGCCTTCTTGCTGTCAATGAACTGTCCCTCTGGGATAGCACTGGCATTTAATACTTTGTATCTGAGAAAGAAAATGGAAGGACTTGCTTTGAACTCCAGAATATTAAGGGTCTTTTCCAACCTAAGTGATTCTGTGAATATGAAGAGGTCTATTGTTGAGACCAGCTGGCAGGTACATGGCAAGAAAGAGTCTTAAAAATTGTTGAGAACAAACAGCCTTTGTTAAACTGAAACTTTAGAGAAGGCTTTATGCACAGGAGGGGAAGGTTAGATTTCAAAAGGTATCTAAGATGGGTAAGGTGATCCAGTAAGAGAATGAAGTCTGACCTCTGTTTAAAATCTGCATACAGGACTCTGTTGGGAAATCCTTTCCTGCAGATCCTGATCCCTTCCAGCACGCCGTTACAGCGCAGCTGGTGCAGCACCAGCTCGTGCTCCATGGCACCTGGCAATGCAGAGCACAAATACATGCCATGTTCTTTAATACAGTGGGGAGGAGCTGCATCACACTGAAAACCTTCAATGTACATGTAAGTCTCTTACCAGGTGTTTTAGTTTCATTTGGAATGATGCACCGTACAAAATGGGGGTGGGTGCTTCTCAGGTTGGTCATCAGCTTGTTTAAATTCTCCTGGGAGAGTCATTAAGGAAAGCTGATATTAGCAAATGTCATTTCTGCTGTAAGCATCAAGTCCTCTGAAATGAGATACTATACAAAAATTAGCAGAACCCTGAACTCAAGCTCTCTGAACCAGTTTTTTTGACTTTCCACAGATATTTGCTATAATTAACTTAGTATTCTGAGTAATGTTTAGAAAAGACTGTACTCTTAAATAGACAATTTTAATATATTTCACTGACTCTAGTGGAACGCCTGCATTTGAAAATATATCCATTTTCCATTGGAAAATGTACCCAGAGAGACAAAGCAGTACCCCTAAAAGTGTGAAGCATTCTTCAGTAGATATTTAGGCAGGGTCATATGGAGCATACTACATAGAACCTTTGTGTTATCCCTACTGAAAGCAAAAGGGACAAAACCAACAAGCTGAGTTTTAAATATAAAGATTATACATTTATCTTGTAGGGTGTGCTGAGATGAATCCCAGCCCTAAACAAATGGAAAACCTGTGCATTCAGTGAAATGAAGTATGAGTAGATTGATTGGATTTATTCCTAGCAGAATGGGGCCCAAGAAATTCAGAATCTTTTAACAGAACTAAACAAAAACAAGACTAGCTGTAGTAATTGGTGGGTTTACTCCCTGTCTTAGGAGGAAATAATGAATTCTTTACTGTACCCGAAAAAGAGCTGAGACAGTCTGGAAGGAAGAACCCTTCTTCTTGCCTCCCTTCTTGCCACCACCACCGCTAGCCTCAGCTAAATTGAAAATAAAACAGATGTTAGATTTTTTTTTTTTTTTTACTTTTTTGATTCCTTTTTGCAAGCTGTAAATCAGTGAAAACATGGAATTCAAGGAACCAACCTGCATCTGCTCCACCATAGTTGGCAAAGAGTAAAGCCAGGGTCTTCAGAGATGATTTCTGGTACAGCCCAATGACAGTTTCATTCAGAGGGTCCTTGTTCTTCTCCAGCCACCCAGTGATGTTGTAGTCCACGGTGCCAGCATAGTGCACCAGGGAGAAGTGGGCCTCAACCTTGCCTTTGGTAGGTTTTGGCTTCTGGAAGTTGCTAGACTTGCCCAGGTGCTGGTCATAGAGCTTGTTCTTGAAAGAGGTGTCAGTTGCCTTGGGGAACATGCACTCCTCTTCCAGGATGGAGAAAATGCCCATGGGCTGGGAGAAACCACAAGAAGAAACCAATTGTAATTTATCTTTCAAGGGAACAATGATCTTCACCTAGGCACAGTAATGGAACATAGACTGAGATACACATCAGAAAATATTATTATTTAATTCCATTTTCTTCTAGAAAGTGGGATTGATCACACTGATACTTACATTTTTGAACACAAAAATACTCATAAAAAAGAAATAGAAATTAATTCTTTTTGTGTTGACAATGTGCTCTGTAAAATCAGAGCATACACAGATGAGTCAGACAAGTTGAACATGAGCCATTGCAGCAAAGGCACCAATTCATCCTCAGCTACACCATGCTGATAACAGCTCAAGGGAGTTAATCCTTCCCCTCTACTCAGCTCTGAGAAGAAACATCTGGAGTGCTGTTCCAGCTCTTGGCTACCCAGTACAAGGGAAACATGAACATAGAAGATCCCTTTGGAAAATGAGACCAAGTAATTACAGAGATTCCATGCATGTAACTGATTTGAAAGGAAGGATACCTTCTCAATGAGCTCAATGCAGGCAGCCAGGTCCATCCCAAAATCAATAAATGTCCATTCAATTCCTTCCTTCTTGTACTCCTCCTGCTCCAGCACGAACATGTGGTGGTTGAAGAACTGTTGCAGTTTCTCATTGGTGAAGTTGATGCACAGCTGTTCAAAGCTGTTAAACTGGAAATAAAATAAGAATCATGCATATTTGAAGATGCAGGAATAGTTGCAAGACCTCCTCTTTTAAAAATAAGGAATGCAGTTAACTTGACTTCCCATGCATTTCTTCAGTCTGTTTTATGACATTATGAAAAAGAGAAAAGGTTCAAAATAATTGTCCACAAGGAAATTTTTTTCATTGGCAAAATTTAAAGATAAATTATACATCCTGTTTAAAATGAGACCAAGTTACTGGGAGAAAGAACCCAAGCTTAGGACTATAATGATTCCATGGTTTTATACTGTCTTGGGCCTGATCATATAAGCAATGAACTTTTTTGATTGGACCATTTTGTACCTCTGATTTTGCACATCTTGAAATAGCACAAGTCCTTTGAAAGGTCCTTTTTTTACTTAAAAAAGACAAATAGCTATAATCATGTGATGATATTATGTTCTCTTTAAAAATGTCTCTCAAATTGATCATAACATTTAGTTGTCACTTCCAAATGGCTCTCACCAAATCTTACTTACATCAAAGATCTCAAAGCCAGCAATGTCCAGGACACCAATGAAGTACTGCCTGGGCTGCTTCGTGTCCAGCTGTTCATTGATGCGAACAACCATCCACAGGAACATTCTCTCATAAAGTGCCTTTGCCAAGGCACCTACAGCATTGTGCACCTACAGGGAAAAAATACCTGGAGTTACAATACGAGGCAGAGGAGAATCAAAAGGATATTCATTCTACACGTGGTTACAGGTTACAACACGTCTCTTACCTGCTGTGCTGTTTGGCCCTTGGTCACGTATTCATTCCCCACCTTGACTCGGGGGTAGCAGAGAGCCTTGAGCATGTCAGCTGAGTTCAGACCCATCAGGTAGGCAGCCTTGTCAGCAACTGAAAAGCCAGAGGAAAAAGGAAGGATTTTATGTCCAGTAGGCTTTGAATCCTAGAGCATTCCCTAAAGGCTGAAGGGTTCAGATTTGTGTTCTTTGAAAACTTTTGATAGACTCTCATAGAAGGAATCTTTGTAACATCACACTTGTCATTATGCATATTGAGCTTTTCTAAAAAAATTTCTGTTTGAAATTCTTCACTGCAGCATGCAGAAAGTAATGAAGTTTTCAAAAATCTCCTGGCACAAATCTGAAAACTGAAGCTTGCTACTCTAAATGTGTGCAGTACACATGCAGCTCAGGAGCTGCAGTGATAACAGTCAGGTACCGATCTACATTCAGGTGATCAAAACCAGAAAATAATTAGAGTGGAACATAGAGACAATATCTCTATTCTCCTTCAAATCCACATCCTACAGCCTTTTCTGAGCTTTTGTTTCTGATATTCAATAAAACCCACTGGGCTTCATCCTGTTACCAGTGGTGCTCCCCATCCACCTTATCCTTTAACAAGAGGAGGCATTGCTCACAGAACTGAAGAGGGGTTGTAGGCCCTATGCCAACAAAGGAAAGGAATGAAATAACTCCTCTCACAGATGACTTCGCTGAGCATCTCATAGGTGAAGGTGCATGGGAACATGGTTCCCTATCATGGTAGAACTGAATCACTGGGCTGTTTCACAATGGCAAGCCATATTCCAGCAAAGATATGACTAAAGAAACATCCATAACTCCTTACTTCTTGAAAGAGTATGAAGACCAGTTGAAAGTATTAATTGTTCATAGCATAAGTTATGTAAATCCTTAAATCAGGGAATTTGATGTACTAAGGACAAGGGACAGCTGTTTTTTCCTGGATGATTGTTTTCCTTGGGATCTGAAGTCCAAAGTTAAAAACTTTTGCTGTCTTCCACATATGTAGTGGCCTACAGAGGGTTAATTATTGAGTTTGATAATACCTTCAGTGCCTTCAGGCTCTGCTTGCTCCTCTCTTGGTTTCTGCTTGAACTTCAGGTTCCCATAGTGCATGACAGCCCCTGTCAGCTTATAGATGGCTGTTTTCTCATCTGCAGTGAAGCCCAGGATGTCAATGGCACTCTGGTAATACAATGAACAAAGTGAAATATTTGCATGTTATCTGATGTATGACCTGTGTCTCTTGACCTTGGCCTCTTGTACATTACTTACATCTGTTGCCATGAGCTCCTCCTTGTCATCAATGCTGGGGACAGTGATCTCACCCTGACTCACAAAAGGGTAGTCAAATGGGTTGGTGGTGATGAGGAGCATTTCTGAAAACAAATGTGTTCGTAGGTTAAATTTAATTAATCTTGTAAAATAGTTAAATTATGCTCAGAGATTTTCCTCTCAAAAGCTCAGGGATGTCTCCTACCAATTAGCTCTGGCTTCTTGTTGGACATGATCTGATAAAAGATGTGGTAGCTCCTTTCCGCCTTGAGCTGGAAAGTGACTCTGGACTTCTCCAGCAGATCTGGAAGGATGGTAAGAAAGAGTTAGACACTTGGGGGAATGTACATGGAGATGGGACTTTAGGAAGGGATGAGAACAGTCCAGGAGAATCTCTTACAAGTTTCAATGTCAGCAGAAGCCAGTTTGCCTGTGGCACCAAAGTGGATTCTGATGAATTTGCCCTGTTAAGCAGAAGCAGCAGCAGGTCAGCCTGGATGTGTTCTGC
>NW_005054654.1:138139-169305 GCF_000277835.1 Geospiza fortis | reverse complement strand
AACTCACAAAGCGTGAGGAGTTGTCGTTCCTCACGGTCTTGGCGTTTCCAAAGGCCTCCAGCAGTGGGTTGGCGCTGATGATTTGATCCTCAAGCGTTCCCTGTGGGGACATCATTATTCAGTGACTGTGTTTGGTTGACAGGGCAATGACAGGCCAAGCATTCAGTCTGGCCTTCCTGACTCACCTGCATTTTGCCTGATCCTTGCTCTTCCTTCTTCTTGTCTCCACTGGCTGCAATTGTTGCAAAGTACTGGATGACACGCTTGGTGTTCACAGTCTTCCCGGCCCCGGATTCTCCGCTGCCAAAGCCAAGAGAGAAGCAGAGGGTGCGTGGTCAGGCAGGAGGGGCCCTGGCACCGGGCAGCCCCGCAGGGACCCGCGCAGGGGGGGTACCTACGTGATCAGGATGGACTGGTTCTCACGATCTGTGAAAGCAGAACAATGGGAGATGTGTTAGCAGCTGACCTGGATAATGCTAAGCTGAATGAGAAGTAAAACCGCAAACCGAAGTTGGGGATGCTTCAAAAAGTCCAAGACTACTCAATTCCATTCTATGTCCTAGTAGTATTAAGCATGAGCTCAAATAGATATATTGAACAGTCAAAGGCATCTGGACCTGAGACAAGCTGTTGATCACTTGCCCTTCCCATAATTTTCCTCAAGAAATGAAACCAAAGTACCTACCCGAGTTCAAAATAGAAGAAAAAATAACTTTTTCTTTCTTGTCCGTGTAAAAATGTAGAAAACTGAGCTAAGTTCTATTTCTGCAGTAGGAGGGTGTAGAATTTTGTACAATTAAATACAAATAATTCATCATAAGTTCATGAATGCTCCTAGGTCAGTTTCACTTGAAATTGTTTGCTACATAAATCGACTAAGCTCACAGTCATGCTTCTGGGTGGCTCCAGCTGGCTTCTCACATGCTCCATTGAGATCAGCAGGGCTTTTTTGATTAAATTGCTTTGAGGGAGGCCAAACACTCACCAGTCAGCATGAACTGATAGGCGTTAGGAGGAAGCTGCTGCTGCCACTTACGTAGATCATCCAGGCTGCGTAACGCTCTTTGAGGTTGTACAGCACAGCGGGTTCGTGCAGGTGGGTCATCATAGCCATGTCCTCGATTTTGTCATACTTGGGAGGGTTCATGGAGAAGATTTGGTCATCCTTCACGGTCAGGGTCTGCCAAGGAAACAGAAAGATCCTCATATGTCAGCTAAGAACCCAGTGAGGAAAGCAAATGTTGTTCCTGATCCTTGTTTTTGACTCACCTCTCCCCCTTCAGTCTTGACAGTGACTTTTCCCGATTCCCTGCTCGTGATTGTCCCTTTCACAAAGGATTCTTTGGGATGAGCCACGAAGACAGATGACTTGGCATCAAAAGGTTTGTTCTGGGCTGCAATTCTCTCCTTCTCCGATTTTCGGAGGTAAGGAGCCGCCTCCCCAAAAACAGCCATCTCAGCATCTCCAGAGGCCATGGCTGCCCTTCACTGAGGATATCTCAGCAGATCACTCTGAGGAGAAAAAATATGGCACTGATTATTTATTCCGTAAGATTTGGGGAAGTTTCATTCTGTGCCTTGGTGTCTCTTCCTACTCAGGGTATTTTAACATGAGATAACTAGGAACTTAATTTTATGTCAAAATAAGAGGCTTTCATGGGTGCAGTCTAGGTCTTCAAACACCCATTTATGACCTTTTCAGAACTGTGGATTTGGTCCTTTAAGAATACTATGCCTGTAAGACAAGAGTGAATTTGTTGAACAAGTTCCACTAAGACATCACTATTAGGAATGGAAATAAAAGAAATTGTAAAAAGGATGAACAGTGAAATAAAACTATTGAAAAACTGTAGTATAGGTGACCTACCATCTTGGAAAACAATGAATCTCTGGGACATTTACCTATTTAATGGTAGGGTAATTAATAAATTTTGCTAATGAGGTTCTCCACTGGAAAAAAAAAATACAGGTTTTGTGACCTTTTAATATTCTGCCACAATTAATTTGCTCTATGCATTTGTCACACTTCACTACAATACTTAAATAATTTTAGTCCCAAAATTCTGACTTAGGTGAAATAAAATTCAGTCATTGAAATTGGAATTTCCAAGGCTTCATTAATATCTCAAATAAATACTTACTGAAAAAATCTAGGAACACAAGAATTCTCAAAAGTTTTGATTTATTAAACATCTAGGGTACCCAAATTTAGCCAACTGCACTTGAAAATCCTCTAGCTACAATACAATTTTTTTCCCTCCTTATTCTTTAGGTGATAAATATATTTTTTGTCTGGAGTAAGAAAATGGATATCTAAGAAAGCTGAGAATTCTGGCACTCTGCAAAGGTGGTTAGAAGGTCTGTATGTTCAGATGATTTAATAATTAATACATTCTTAAGCAGAATACAGGAGTTTGCATTTTTCCCTGCTGTGCTTATCTGGTCTCATTCTCCCTGCCATAGCAAAGATGGGAAGGCAGCACTCCTTGATTTATGTAAGGTCAGTTAAGCAGAAGTGAAGAATGTCCCCATGGGGATTTGCTGCTCTTTCATCAGTACTCAGAGGCTTCAAACACAGCCTTGGGCACCCTCACCTCTTTTTACTGCAATCCCACCAGGTTTGCATATAGGGTGAACCAGTGAACCCTCCTGACACCCCACCCAAAAGGATCTGTCTCTGTTCCTATAAATTGGTAAATCAGCTTCTTACCTCTCGTGACACCAGATGTGTGGCTTGTGAGCTGGCAGCTGATCAGTGCTGTAAAACAGAAATGATAATTCCCAAATTGCTGCTGCACAAAAATCAAGAGTGAAAACATGCAGGTGCCTTGAAAACAGATTTGTAATGGAGTCCCCTCCTGCACAGGAGCACCGGAGAGGAATGCGGTGGCACGTTAGGCTGCCATCCCCTTCCTGGCAGCCTGCAGACCCCATCCCTTACCTTGGAGCTTTCTGTGGAGCCAGGGCAGACGTGTTGCAGGGACATTTTATACGATCTCGCCTGCAGATGCTCCAGATGCCTCCTCTTTCTTTGGTCAAAAATATTTTGGCAAACCCTCTTTGGTGAAGCATTGTCTGGCAAACTGAACTAAGGGCATAATTGTCATTTGACATGACTAGATATAATTAGAAAATTTTGATGTCTTAGTGGCTATATGAATACATCTTCTATAAACAATCTTCCAAGGGTGTTAAGGAGGGAATCTGGACTAGTCAAAGCACTTAAAGCACTTGGATTCAGGACTTATGGATTTTATTGCTGCCTTTCCCACCGACTCACTGCACAACCTGGGATGGATTGCTTGGTATGTCTGTGCTGCAACTACCCCAGCTGTACAATAGATAAAACAGGATGTTAAAAGATAAATTAGTGTTATTAAAACCTTTTGGCAGTTTTGTTGGTTTAACCCTGAAAGCAGAAGTGCGGATGTAGAAGAGGTGAGGAGGGTGACAGGCACAGGGTGATCAGATAAACACTGCAGCAGGGAGAGGCTGGGCTCTACCTGGGCTTTTGAAGTTGATGGCTCTGACAGATGTGAGGCAGCTTTAGGGATGTCAGGAAGGGTGGGCACACACACACACACAGAAGCATGTGCCTGTGTGCCTCTCTGCACACACAGATTGGAAATAAGTGGGAGATTCTCTGGAAACTGTTCTTGTGAACCCTGTGATGGGTTATACCTGCTGAAACTCCTGATCTGCAGGTTAGTGCCAGTGAGCAAGATGCTCCCTGCTTTTGCTGGCAACTTAACCCTAGGAAGAATAACTGATTTGAAATGCCTTCCAAGTGAAACCAGCACACTTACTTACAAGTGGCAAAAAAAAATCTTCTTTTCAGTAATACCTACACAAATAATTGGATGTATGCACAAACACATCATGTCAGCATGCAGTCCCAGATGCTCTCTAGCTGATACATCCTCAGTCAGGCACTTCCAGTTCATTACAAATATTTTGCACACTTAGTCCAAACCACCAGGAGCACTGGGGGTGGCAAACATGCCTGGACAATGCTGATGGAGACGGGGGAAGGAAGGGGATTTACTGGTGGTGCTGGAGAGAGACTGGTCTTGTTTTAGGGACAGAGAACAGTCATGTGAGCTGATTTGTATCCTGTCAGATTTAGGCTGAGGTACTTAACACCTTCTTTGCCTCAGTTATCAACAGAAGGAGTGGTTATCCACAGGACAACCAGCCCCTTAAACTGTTAGCCAGGTAGAGGAGCAGAATGGACTCCCTGCAATCCAGGAGGAATTAGTCAGCAACCTCCTGATTTTAGACACTCACAAATTTGTGGGGCCAGACAGGATTCACCTGAGGCCACTGAGGGAACTGTGGGAAGAATTTGCCCAGCCACTCTCCATCATTTATCATCATTCCTGGCTAACCAGAACTTTTCCTATAACCAGGCGTGAGAGACTGGAAAGATTGATGTCCTGAGACATTTTGGGATGCATGAAGATTTGTCAGCAGATGACTCTGAGGAAAAAAAAAATGGGAAAAATAAAAATGGGAAAAAATGGGAAGGCAATTCACTTCCCCATGCCCCACTCCCCCTAGAGCCATGATTCTGTGATTTTTTAGCTGAGAGTGCTGGGCTAGATCACCTTTGGGTTGCCTTTCCAGTAGCCAACAACACAGCCTTTCCACTCAGAGAGCTCTTTGGAGTTTTGCTGTTGTGCTGTGCAGGATGTGGACCAGCTGTGCAAGAGGCAGGAGTGAGGCACACTGCCAGCTAGCTCTGGGCAGGCAGCTGAGGGAAGGTCTAGTTTGAATGGGAAGCAGTCTGTGAGTTGAGGTGTCTCCAGGTATTGACACTCACCAGAGATTTGGGCATTGAATTTAGTGTCAGTAGGTCCCCATAGTCCAGTGGTAGAACATAAAACCTTTTTTGAAAATGGTCCAAATCTCAGGAGAGGGTTGTGAAGTAGAACACAGCAATGAAAGAGATTCTTTCATCCAGAATATTTCCAAGGATGGAGATTTCACAATAGCTCTGGGAAATTTGTGCCAGTGCTCAGTCACCCTTACAGGAAAAAAGTATTCCCAGATTTTCACAGGGGAAAATCTGTACGTCAGATTGTGCCCATTGCCTGTTGTCTTGTCACTGGGCAACAACAAAAAGGACCTGGTTCCATCCTCTGTGCACCTCCAGGTATTTATATCCATGGATACAATTCACCTGATCGTTCTCTTCTCCAGGCTGAACAGACTCTGCTCCTTCAGCCTTCCCTTATGAGATGCTCCAGTCTCTTGCTCATCTTACTGGCCCTTTTCTGGACCCTCTCCAGTAGCTCTGTATCTCTCTTATACAGGTGAGCTCAGCACTGGATATCACTCCACGTGTGACCTTAGTGATGAATTAAGGGCAGGGATCACCTCCCTCTGCCTGCTGCAGCACTCCTAATGCAGACACCATTCACCTTCCTCACAGAAAGGACCCATTGTTGGCTCATGTTCAACTTGCTGTCCCCCAGAACCCCCAGGCTCTTTTTTTGCAAAGATGTTTTTCACCTGGTCAGCACCCAGCATTTATTGGTGCCTGGGCTTTACCTCCTCTCCAGGTTCAGGACTTTGCACTTGCTTTGTGTCATTGGGTCCCAGATTCACCTCAGGGTTTTGCCTCACCAGTACTCAGCTGCACAGTGTCCTTAACACAGAGAACACAATGTTAAATGGCAATTGTGGAATCGCAGAGATTCAAATCTTACTCTCATGTTTATCTGTATTGCTGATTAAATTATAAAAACAAGATAAAATGTTAAAACATCAACTACTTTCACTTGAAAGTGCTAAATTCACATCCATTTCCTTTTTTCCTCTTTTGCATTAATGGCATAAGAACACAGAAAACAAGAACTTCTCTTTCAGTGTTTCGAGCTGTTGTTTTTGAATATCTTTTTGAAGGAAATTAGGGCTAAAGCAATGGTAGCTGTAAGAGCATGCATTGTGAATGCAGGTAGTATATGAACTCTCAATGTCTACAGGGGAAAGACACTACATTTGTGGAGGCTGGAAGCGGAGACAGGAGCAAGTGCAAAAAAAAGGTTGGGCAAATAACCCAGCATTCTGTGTTGTAGTATACGACATAAAGCTCATGGAAAGTGAAGTGTTTGGTCAGCTGTCATAAGGATACCTGAAAAGCAGTCTAAGCTACTGAGCATCTGCTTTGGATTTAGTTTAATTCATGCAGCTCTTCTCTTTCACCAAAGTGCCATTTATATGACACTGGTATAGCTGTTTATTACAAAGAAATAGTCTCTAATCTGAAATGGATGATTCAGATTTCACTGTAGTTTCACTCTCTAGATCCCCAAAAATTACTTCAGGGGAAACTTTGCCATGTGTCCTCTATCCGGGTACAGCAAGGATAAATCTGTCCAGGAAGGAATCTTTTGAAAGAAGTGCAAGCACCTCAAAGCAAAAAAAAAAAAAAAACACCAAAAATGCAATGTTTCCTGGGAACCATTAATCTTCTGCCCATTCTATTTCCATCTCTTCAGGGTGAACTTCATGGCAAGAGGCAGGCTGGAAGCCATCTCTGGATAGACTGTGCTGCACAGCAATGCAGTGTTGTCAAGGTGCACATTCCCCATGGAGGAGAAAGGATTCAGTCATGCTGAAAATAGATCCTTCTTGAGACAGAGATCAGACAGCTGCTCCCTCCTGCCAAGGCCTAAGATGTGCATTTTGTTCCCCCCATCCCAGCAGTTAACTGAGAGATAAGGAGTGAGAAGGCACTTTTTAGCCAGGCTGGGGAGGGCAAGGGGAAGTTCCTGCAGGTGCTGTGTGTTGGCCACTGGGAACCTCCCCCTCCTGCCTGCTCAGACTCATAAGCTCATGAACTGGAAACACAAGAATGGCCTCTATGGGCAACAGCAGGAAAAGGAATGGGGTTTTGTAGTCTTTACTGGAAGCTACTCTTAAACTATATACTCTGTGATTCCCTAAGACAGACAGCTCTCCAAGGTGTCCCTTCTGGCTGGGGAAGTCTCCAGGTGTCCCCTCTGTCTGGGGATGTGTCCAGGTGTCCACTCCCATGCAGCTGAAGCTATGGCTATCAGTGAAATCTTTTATTTCACTTCATTCAATCAACAGACAGTTAATTCCATGGCACTTGCCAAGCATATCCCTCCAGAGCACCAAATCCATAACACTGCTTCCCATCAACATCAGATGAAATGTGCAGAAGCAGCAGGCTTTGCTTGCTTTCAGTCCTTGAGGAGCAGAGTGACATGCAGGCAGAGTCAGAGATCTGTGGAGCTCATTGGGGCAGCAAAATGCATCACATCACATCAGGAAGGAGCTCCACCAGGTGAGGAGCAGCAGGCCAGGCAGAGTACAGGAGATTCTTCTCATTACCACAGGCTGGACATATTCTCAGCAGTAACTGCATGCGGATAAGCATTTCTCCTTGTCCATAACAGGAATTTAGGGGTGTGGTTCAAGCTTTTTTTTTTTCATTATGAGTTGCCAGGCATGATTTTTCAGAAATATGTGTATGATACAGCACTATCACCTCTGTGGGTTATTTCTGACATTGAAGGAAATAAGATTGCATGATGTCCCTGCCCATGTCAGAGGGATTGGGTTAGGTGAGATTTAAAGGTCTGTTCAAGCCAAACCCTTCTGTGATCTGTGTGGCTCTCTGAATGGCTGTACTGGGTGAGTCCAAAGGAACAGCAGACTCTCACACCCAGGACATTTGTCATCATCCCACTCTCCCCAGACACCCAGCCTCTGCATGACATTCCACTCAGGTGGTGAAGCCTTCTAGGGAGCAAACCACGCCAAGGTGGTGCAAAATGTCATGTCAATGAAGAAAAAACAACTTACAGTTGGGAAACTGTACTGAAAACAACAATGTATTCTGTGTGTCCCTGCCAGTAATAGGAGACAGAAGCACAAGCACATTCCTACTATCTCTATATGAAGTCTAAGAAGCCTTTGGCCTTCTCAGGTCTCAGTGACGTATTTGTACCCCACGTGGAGCCTGTAATGGTCATGGGATAGAGCAGATATCCTCTTCAACAGGGATCCCCTTGCACATCCTGCTAGTGAGCCCTGGGAGGCTGGAGAGAGCTCAGGGCTGCTCAGCCTCTGCTGCAGTAGAGAACCTCCTGCCTGGAGAGCAGGCTCAGGTGTCCTACACAGACAGAGGTGTGTGGGGACAGGTCACTGCAGCTCTTCCTCAGGTGGGCAGGGTCTCTGATGCCCGACAAGGAACTGAGATGTTCTCAGGGCATGGGGGGCACCAGGAATGAGAAGGATCTGTATGGATGTGTCGTAGTTGAGACAGTCACAATACAAAGCAACACTCCATTTTCAGAAGGCTTCAAACTGTTTTTATTCTAGCATGCATGCTTTTTATACACTCTTACAAAACTCATATGTTTACACTTAACTCATTGGTCAGGAAAAGACAAACAAAGTGCTAATTGGAATAGGCAGTTCAGGTTTCTCTTATTTATCCTTCTTTCTTTCTTGGTTTCTATGTCAATGACCTTGGTAGGAAATTCTTTCAGGGGTGAACATGGATCCTCTTCTCAAACTTCTCTCTGGCTCACAGAGGTCGCTGTAAAACCTCTTCCACATGGATGTGCTGCTCCTCTGAGCACACACTGCAGCTAAGGTGGAAGGAAGGCAGTGGTGGGCCATTGCTGGTGATTACTCTGCCCTACTTCAACCAAATCAGCTTGCTGGGTGACTGGTGCCCAGACCCTGATAAACCATGGTAGATATTTAATAAGATACAACCTACACACATCTGTTCATTGTTTATATACATGTTTGATGTGCTATCAACTCTCTTATTGCCATGTCACCCAGGGAAAAGACTTGGTGACAAGCAGCTGCCCTTGGGCATGCTTCTCCAGTTGTGTTCCTCTTGTTAGCATTCAGGAACACATGATCACAGAATGATTATATGCAGGTGCTTTTATTAAGAGCTCTGGGTGTCAAGGGACACAAACCCAAATCTGACCTGCCATGGTTTCAGACCAAACATGTTTTATATTCTATTTTTACATAACTTACATATTAATTATTAAAATTACATTGTTGTAGTGTATACATTGATTCCATCCAAGCATGGATTTCTCGTGACCCCCTCAAACCTCTAACATAGTTTCTCATGATTCTTTAAACAATAATTTATTCTAATCACATCTAACAATTATATAATTTATCATGTACTGACTACACAGGTGCAGTTTCACATGATCCCGCAAATACAAGGTCTGACATTTCCCAGGGCCTACCCTTAGCATTTTCCCAGGGCCTGCTAAGCCTAACTTTCTTTCTAGCTCCCCGAATTTTCTATGATTTTAAAATCTTTTACTATCACTCTCAATGACAGTGGGTGAGACTCAGGAGTGGCACAGCCCAGCTCACAGAGCACTGGGGAGGCAGGTAAAGCAGCACACTTTCATTTGGGGGTGAGAACTCTCAGCTGAGTATCAGAATTGTGCTGTTAATCAGACTCCTCATGTTCCCAGCAAACAGCAGCGGAAGAGCTGGCCTAGGAGGTGACATTCAGGATGTCCTTTCTGTCACCCACCACAGCAGCTGAGGAGCTCCTGTTACAGAGCAGGGGAGTGGGGTGGGCAGGCTAAGACGCCTCCGGGTAAGACAAAGTCAAAAGAAGGCAAGTGGCAAAAGGGGGAGGGAAGGAGAACTAGGATTAGGTGCATAATATTAGCACAAGCAGCAACTGTAGCCTAAAAAAGTCAGCAATGAGGTGGTGTCTTCCTTGGTTGGCACTCATTTGGGACAGATGCACAAATCCTACTTCTGGGCAGATTTCAGTGCTGTAAATGGAAATAAACTGGTACGGAATTTCTATAAATCTGCTCACTTTAAAAATTAGGCTTTTCAAGACTGAGACAAGTCAGTGGATTGCCACAGAATTTTCTTAGTGACACTCACTGTAGTGAAGGTGCCAACAGGATACACAGCAGACATTTCTAGTGACATTTCTGAACCAACTTGTTCTTGCGGAAAAGTTCCTTTTGCATCCTTAGGAAATTTATTAAGGGTTTCATTATTTTATCCTGCAAGACAGATTCGCTTGTGGGTTAGGCTAAACATTTCTTTAATTGCTTTCTGCATTCATCTCATGTGCCAAGGTAAGAATACGATTTGCTGCTCCTGAAGCACAAATCAGTTGTACAAAGAAGAACAGCTCCCGGTTGTTTTTTTTCCCTTGGATGATCCTACATAAAATAGGGTGGTCTCAAAAAGAGTTGCAAGCCAGGTCCCTGTGGGCCACAGCAGCAACTCAAAACCTGGACCACTATGCCAGAGAGAAAAGCAGCTCCTGAGGCTGCTGGACCCCAACCCAAGCTACCTGCCCAGCCTGGGGAGCTGAGCTGAGGTCTGGATATTGGGGGCTTGCAGGCTCCACCTGTGAGTAGCCCCTGAATTCTTCAGGCCTCTGGGAAGGTCTGGATTTTCACTCTGAACCCTCCAGTACAGCTTGTGTTGCCAGCTTGTGTTGGGAAATGCTGCCTGAGGATTGGTTCTGTGCAGTGCAGACAGCTCTGCTCAGCACTTACACTACATCAGCAGTAATGAAACAACAGAATAAATACAGAAAATTATTTCTTCAAAACTAAAAAAAGAATTTCAGAGATGGGGTATGAGTTAGTCGTTTGCAGATTATCATTGTAGTGTTTCCCAGCAGTTCCCCTCAGATTTCTCCTGACCTTTCATCCCCAAACCTGTTCTGAGTTGTCATTTCTTCCACCCCCACATCCTCTACTGTCTTATTATTTATTTTCCTTGCACACATCCATCTTGCTTTCCTCCTCCCAAACCTTTTCTGATGTCCCCAGCACTGTTTCAGCCCCACTTCAATTCTATGGTTACTCTTCCACACTCTCAGCAATTTTTTTCTGCAACAGGAGTCACAATATATCAAGTTCAGCTGCTCAACCTCATGCATTGCGGCCCAGTTCTATTTGATCTGAGCAGTTCAACAGGCTGCTCCTGCTCCACTTGGCTGCGAGAGGGGACAAGACTTTCTGCAATGCTGCTGTTCCTGGAGCCTCTGCTTTCCTCACCAGGGAAGGGATTCATGAACTGGGGCCTCTTGCTGATGTGCAAAGCAGAAGATGGAGTTCCGGGTCCACAGGCATTGCATTTGTGTTGGTTTACAGAGAGGGGATGCCCCCTCCACCCCAAGGAGCCCTGACTGACTGCTGGAAGTATCTGGGCCGTGGGACAGCACATCCCAGCAGGGGATGGCCATGGCCACAGTGCTGGGCCCCATTCTGGTGTTTAACCTTTCAGCTGGCAATGGAGCTGTGCTGCACTGAGTCTCTCTGGGGTAAGAATAGCAGCTGCTGCCTTGGGACACAGCACACGTGTCCAGCTCCTCCAGGGCAGCACGTTGCAGTGCCACACAGAAGGCAGCCTACCCGCCCAGGAATGTCTTCAGGCGCTATTAGTGGAAGCAGATCATCCCCACAAACAGGCACGACCCCGCACAGGAGCCTTGGGAGAGTGGGGCTATTTTGGGCTTTTGACATTGAGCATGAAAGGAGACACGTGATAGTTCATCTTCCCACCATGGGCCTCCTCCAAAGCTCCTTTCAGCCTTGTCCCCTCCTCCAGCAATGGCTCTTGTGGAGGCTGAGGGGCAGTTTGGTGTGGCCTGGGAGTGCAGGAGGTGAGGGCAGAGGGAGCTGTGAGTTTGCTGGGAGGGCAGGGCCAGCCCTCAGTGCCATCAGCAGTGCCCAGCTGTGCTCAGGGCAGGTCCTGCCTGCATGGGGCCTCCTGCTTTATTCTCAACCACACCCATGAGAGTGAGAGAGGTACCAGAGAGTATTGCAAGGCTCCAACTTGCTGAAAGCATGTATTGAAACACTAATCCTTTGCATCCACGAGGGTTTTTGCTTCTTTCCACCTGAAGCTCTCCATTTCTGAGTGGTTCTTCAGCAACAGGAATGTTTCAGAGATCCATTTTCCTATTCTGAGCCATCAAAAATTCACTCCCCAATTTATTCCCATCCTTTTAAGATCCTCTTTCTGGTGTGGATTTCTTTCATTCCACACTTTTTATGTCTCATTTATTTCTGTTTAATTTGCCTTGCTTTGTGAAAGTTTCAGTGATTTGCCAGCACTGAACCCATAACACTCACTGGTGCACTGGCCAGGAAATCTCAAATTAGCAAACCAAAACCACTACACTGGGGCAAGAGCAAACAGCAAACTTTGTACCAAAAGCGGGCAAGAGGGCTGGGAGGATTGCATGACAATGCCATGTAATGCCTGGATACTCTGGTTTGAATAATGAGAGGCTGGTAAGGGTTATCAGACTTGACTAGCAATTAGTAATTTTCTGTTGATTTTGCACAGCTACTCCTAAACAAGTTATGACTGTTTTTCTGCAGGTTCATGAAGCAGAGTGTTGCACTGAGTAACCAGTCATTTCACATGGTGGGCTGGGGTCAGTGACGTGGCCTAGGAGCACAGCAGAGTTTTGGACTGAAGCACAGCACTGTGTCCTGAGCTGCTGAGAACAAGGTGCAGCTGCTCTCCTGAGGATGTGCTGCTGCTAGGCTACAGGAGCTGGAATGGAATTCTTCCTTTGGAAAAGCAAAAAGCCTGTCAAACCTCTAGGTTTCAAATTCAGGATAAAATTTTCAAAGTGAAGTAGTAAGACTCAGAGCAGAAACAGAAGTAGTAAGACTCAAACCCACACTTTTGACTATAATTAACCTAGTGACAAAACGAGGCTCTCATTTAAACATTCACATTTGGAGCATTTGAAGTTGCAGATATCTACTTTATTGACACTGGTACAGCAGCAGTGACATAAAATATTTGTGTTCTTAAACAAAGGGAAAATTGCTTCCACAGCTGGACAGGTACTTTGTGGAAGTACTAGTTATCCCAGAGGAAGCTCATTTTTCAGTTCCGAACACCACCTAGAAAGGAGAGGCTTTGTTTAGCCTACACATGCCAAGATGAGTCTTTTGATTCCTAAAATCATCCATCTCAGTGCACCATCCAGCTAGAATGGGCAAGTAGAGCCTGAGCCAATGCAGACGTGTGGAACCCTTAAAACCACTGTGTGAATTAAATATATGCAGATAACACCAAGATGGCCGTCATCCACAGCTGAAGCATGAAGAAAAGATTCATTCCATTGTTTCACTGGCAAAAAATGAAGACATGTGCACTGCTAAGCTTATTTCATTTTAACAGCCCCAACCCACTCAGCTTGTGTTTAAAAGGCCCTTCCTTCCAGAGCTGTCCTTTCCAAATGATGCCTGTACCACTGGCAAGGCACAAATCTGCTGCTAGACTCACTTGAGCGAACAGCACACCCGCAGGAAAGCCTTACCTTTGTAGCAGAGACTTCTCTGACCTTAGCTCTGAGCTTATTTATTTGGCTCGCAGCAATATCTGCCCTTTCCAGGGCCTCATGTATCTTATGCAGCGCATTTCTCAGTTTGGAGAGATCAGTATTGGCTTGTTCACCCTGAAATTGCAAAACAAAAATTTAAAACCATCTGGCAACATGCTGGGGCACAGGGCCAACTTTTAAACTGGCATTCCTATGAACTGGGAAATAACTATTTGCTTCACTTTAGTGACTCACAGCTTCCTCAGCTTGTTGTCTGTAGGATTTGATTTTCATCTGCAGTTGATCTACCAGATCTTGTAACCTAATCATATTCTTCTTTTGTTCTTCACACTGTGGAAAGAGAACGTGCAATTTTATGTCCTTGGGAGACAAAACATCAGAATTGCTTTCTATTTTCACCCACCTGAAAAGTGAGCTCTTTGAAACGCCGGTCATATTTGCAGATGTTTTTCATAGCCTCTGAGGATTTTTTATGTTCTTCCTCCAGTTCAGCTTCTAATTCTCGGATCTGGTGAATTAATCAACAATTGGCTTAAGCCCTCACACAGGAATTGGAGAAGAAAGATGTTTCTGTACTGGTACCCACCCTGGCCTCCAGCTTCTGGATCTGCTTCTTCCCTCCCTTCAGTGCCAGCTGCTCGGCCTCATCCAGACGGTGCTGCAGGTCCTTCACTGTCTGGGCCAGGTTCTTCTTCATCCTCTCCAGGTGGGCACTGGTGTCCTGCTCCTTCTTCAGCTCTTCTGCCATCCTGGCTGCCTTGGAAGGGAGATAACACAAGAAACTGGAAGAATATGGAAGAACAGCACATACTGTGCACCAGCACATGATTAACTCCTGTGTCCTGCTGACCATTCCTACCACACCACTCCCTATTTTGTTTTTTTTTTTTTTTCCATGACATGATAATGAAAAATACCTGACAGGAAATAGTAGGGAAAAGGATGGGAAAAGTCTGCCTTACTGCACACAGAGCTGGAGTGACAGAAAGGGAAAATGTTCTGTCCCACTGTGACCTCACTAACAGCTGGGTGCCAGGGGAAAAATGCCAGAGCAAAGGCAGAGTCTGGGACCAGGACATGGCACAGCTGAAAGACTTCAGTGCTCAACACATCTGGGGTGTGCTGGGTGCTGTGCTTTAGTGCTTGCCCTGCTACTGCCCCAACCTCCTGGAGGGTCATGCCACAAAGGCACAAAATATTTTAAAATTATCTATGTTATTTAAGACAAACTAAGATTTATTTTGCTGTCAAAGGTTGGATTCCTACAAAATATAATTAAGCACTTTGGTGAAATATTGAGTGACATTTTAATTAATGTTATAATTATATAATTATAATTAATGTAGAATTCAACAAATTGCTTTGGCAGCAAAATATCTGAAAAGGTCTAAACTGAAAAAATGGGACCACTAGAAGTTTTATATAAATATATATGTGGCCATAATTAATTGCAATGTCTGTTATTCAAGCAGAATAGTAATCATTAAAACACAGGAACACCTCAACATGAGGAAGAGTTTCTTTCCATGGAGGGGGGCAGAGCCCTGGAACAGCTGCCCAGGGAGGGCCTGGAGTCTCCCTCTCTGGAGACATTCCAAACCCTGGAATGCCTCCCACCTGGAAACATTCCTGTGTCACCTGCTGCAGGTGACCCTCCCTGGGCAGGGGGGTTGGAGTACATCATCTCTAGAGGTCCCTTCCAATCCTAATGATTCTGAGATTCCTATTTAATTTTTTTTTTCCTTTTAATGAGCAAGATGAAAAGTTTTCTATTTTAATTCCACATAATGTGTCTAAGTGTTAAGATTTTGGTTTAATCCTCTGCATCAAAAATCATTAGCAGATTGAGTCCCATGACACACCAGCCCTATTGCCTGGCTGAGCTTCACAGGTCTTGCATGGGAGGATTGAGCACCAATTTTGAATGGAAATTTATAATTCTCATTTTTAAAGTTGATAAATAGGATTTTGCAAAGATAACTATTCAGATACCTTAGCCACTTTACTGGTTTCAATACTGCAGGATTTCTTTGTGGGTTATGTTTTCATGCACCACTGAAGAAAGTTATTTTGTTTTGAACTGACTAAATATAGGTTTAGTTCTTTATGATGGCAATAGCCCCATCTGTCAGCAGGACATGTTCCCTGTTTCTCCAGCCCTCCTCTAACACAAAGCCTTTTCAACCAGGCCCACAGATGGCTCCTTGTCCAACATGTGACAAGAATATTTACATTAACTCCCAGCAGCAATGCTGCTGGAAGCCTTGAAAATTCAAAGTGAAAACCACAGCAACATCCTCACATCTGTCATTGCCTTCTTGGCTCTTTCTTCAGCACTTTTTCCTTCATTAGTAATATCGTCTATCTCTGTTTGGAGTTGTGCCATATCAGTCTCAAGCTTCTTCTTTGTATTAAAAAGGCTGGTGTTCTATGAAAGAGAGAGAGAGAGAGGTTTTGAGTGTCTACACATCGAGATCAATTCATCAATTCCTTCTTCCTCCATCAATCTCTGGACCCCAAAATACATCAGCCTTAGCAAAAGCAAGCTACCTGAGTGTGGAGGAGCTGTGCACGTTCAGTGGCATCCAGAAGCTCCTGCTCAGCCAATTTCCTTGACCGCTCCGTCTGCTCCAGGGCTGCCCGGAGCTCCTCAACTTCAGCCTGCAGCAGGTTTGCTCTGCGCTCCACCATGGCCACCTGCTCCTTCAGGTCATCCTGTGTCCTGATAGCATCATCCAAGTGCAGCTGAGTGTCCTGTATTTGAAGAACCAGTTTTGACCTAATGAATTTCTCCAACACTGTGCTTAAAAAGTAAATCAACCAGAAGGTAAAGCAAGACCTTGAGAGCTCCCTGGATGCTGTGCAGGTGTTTTTGTGCCTCTGCAGCCTGGCGGTTGGCATGGCTCAGCTGGATCTCCATTTCATTCAGGTCTCCCTCCATCTTCTTCTTCAGCCTCAGGTTCCTGCTCCTGATCTCAGCATCCAAAACACCCTGCATGGTCTCCACAGTCCTTTCTTGGTTCTTTTTTAGCTGGTTGATCTCCTCATCCTTGTCAGCAATTTTTCTGCTGATTTCTGACTTTATCTGAGCCAGTTCTTGGTTGACACCGAGGATTTTGACTTCTTCGTGCTCAAGAGCTGCCTTTAAAAGTAAAAAGGAAAAAACAATAATAAAGGTAACATTTTAGAGAATATGATTATTGAGGTGGTACTCAGTGATTTCACAGAACTTCCTAAATTTTGTGGCACTCAGCCTTGCACACAGCTACTGCCAGAAAAGGGAACAGAAAGCTGCTCAGCATGCTCTTTACTATTTACAGTAATATTGAAACTAACTCACCTCTGCCTCCTCCAGAGCTGTTCGCAGATCATTTTTTTCTATTTCAGCTTGCTTTTTGGCTTTCTCAAGGTCCCTGATCATTTTGCCATTTGCTGTAATTTGCTCAGTGAGATCTGCTGCTTCCTCTGTGAAAGAAGAATGGCATGAAACAGAGGAGCTGAACTCTATGCTTTGTTGCTGCAGTCAGCACCCCTTTTGCACACATAAATATGTACACACAAATGTACACGTGTACACAATGGTACACGTGTCTGTATATATGTACAGATAAAACCAGACACAACCAACTCGTGCAGGCCAAGTGGGGCATTGGTGTGGTTTAACAGCCCTCCTTACAGAGAGCCTGGAAGGGCCCTGCAGGTGTTATATCTATGGATAGGCCATCAGGGTCCAATACAGGTCCTGTCATTGTGTTCAGTGCATCTGTAAAACTCACTCTCATGAGCTGCTCAGTCTCCCACAGTCACTACCTTTGTCTGGGAATGGCACCTCAATGTCTGCAGCAGATGAGAGAACCAGGACATTTGCTTTATTTTCTTAATCAATTTACAAACATGCTTGACAACTTTTGGTAAGGCACTGATATTCTGCATGAAGATGGAGAGCACAGGAGGGACAGAGTGCTGTCCCTTGGTGCCCTCCTGCAGGCATGAGTGTGCTGGTGGAGCACAGCTTGCTGTGGTTGGTGTGTGAAAGCTGATGGCACACAGAGCCCAACACGTACGCTGGAGAGCGGCGTTCTCCCGCTTGATTGTCTCGAGCTGATCCAAGGTTTCCTCATAGGCATTTTTCACTTTGAAAAGCTCTGTGTGCAGCGAGCCTGCTTCTTTAGAGAGCGCTTCCCGCTCCAGCTGGCTCTCCTCATACTTCCCCTTCCATTCTGCCATGACCTGGAAGACACCATAGAATCATGGAATGCTTTGGGTTGAAAGGGACAGCAAAGATCACCTAGTTCCAAATCCCCTGCCATGGCAGCGACACCTTCCACCATCCCAGGTTGCTCCAAGCCCTCTCCAGCCTGGCCTTGGGACACTTCCAGGGATGGGGCCCCCACAGCTTCTCTGGGCAGCCTGTATCAGGGTCTCCACACCCTCACAGGGAAGAATTTAATCCTAATACCCAATTTAAACCTACTCTCTGTCAGTGTGAAGCCATTTCCCCTTGTCTTGTCACTCCAGGCCCTTGGAAACAATTTCTCTCCATCTTCCCTCAGGCACTGGAAGGCCACAATTAGGTTATCCTGAAGCTTCTCTTCTCTAGGCTGAACAATCCCAATTCTGTCAGCCTTTCCTCATAGGAGGGGCTATTATGCTTCATTTCCTGCTGGTACTGAAAATGTTATTTGATCTCTGGCTACATTTTGTACTAGATAAATAATGCAGTCTCTTAAAGCAGGACAAATTCCTACTGCCATGCCCTAGTGGCTCTAGTTAGATTCACCTTGACTTCAGCACTGACTGATGTCCAGAGTGTTAGTTTGGCTTTCTGGAAGGCTACACTTGAAAGATACTGTGCTCATTTTTGACCTTATCAAAATTCTGCTGTTTCCTGTCAAGGGCAGCTGCTGATGTGTTTGCTCTCTCTATGTCCAGTGTCAGATCCTCCACTTCCCCCTGCAGCTTAAACTTCATCTTCTCCAAGGAGGCACACTTGGAATTCAGCATGTCTGCCTGCTGCCCTGCTTCCTGGAGATGCTGAGAGAGCTTTTTCCTTAAGGCAAATAAATAAAACAAGCATATGATTGAAAAAAATCATTTCACTATATGTCTCATTTTAATTAAGACTATATGCAAACTCAAAAAAAAAGAAATTTAGGTCAGGCTACTAAAAGTGGATCTATATTCTGCCCAATATACATCTGGGCAGCTAATTTCATCTATACTTGGCCTCCTCGAGCTCCTCTGTGCGCTGAATCGCGTCCGTCTCGTATTTGGTTCTCCACTGGGCCACTTCACTGTTGGCCTTGGACAGGGCTCGCTGCTGCTCCCCCTTGGCCTCCTGCTCCTCCTCATATTGTTCTCGGAGCAAGTCACAGTCGTGGCGAGCGGACTGCAGGGCATGGGCCAGGGCGTTCTTGGCCTGGTGGTAAAAATATGGCGACAAGGTGTTGGTGTTTCCTGGGAAATTTGTCTCACTGGTATTTATACACTGATATACATCCCAAAGGGATAGTGGTTAACTGACTGCCTCATAAAAACATGGGAGTCCTGCACTGCGAGGGCCTGGATTGCATAATTTAATTGGACTTTTAATTGGATCACCTTTTGAAGCCTTGAACACTTCACAAAAACCAATATTATGTCAAATATTTATTTCATATATAATGTGAGTATCTTCACCTTTATCTCTTCTTCTAGCTGCCGCTTGAGTTCTTCAATCTGCTGGGTGAAAGCCTGTTTCCCTCTAGACAGCTGAGAAATTAAAGCATCTTTTTCTTCCACCTGACGTCCATATTCACCTGAAAAATTTTGCAATTGAGACAAAATTTTAAGAACCAAGAGAGCTATTTATGGGGTTCTCCCATTTCCAAATTACAGATGGAAAGGTGTACCAGATTCTGTCTGCAGACGAGCTCTTTGAGCACTAAGATCGCTAATCATGCGCTGATTCTGCTCCTCCTTTGTTTTATACTCGCTCAGCTGGTCTTCCAGAGTGCGGCACATCTTCTCCAGATTTGCCTAGATATCAATTGCACATTTAAAAAAAAGTAAATACCTTGATCCTGCCTTCTTTTAGCAGGAAAATATGTCTAGAAGATGTAGTTGACATCTTGGGACTGTACATGCACCCAAACTTCTACATATGAGATTTAGGGAAACCATTTATGATACAACGTGATAAAAATTAAATCATATAAGATTAAAGAAAAAATACCGCATTGCTATCAAATTCCTAATAAAAATAATTGTGTACCTTGGCTTTAGACACAGACTCTATGTTACTGGCCAAGTCATCAATCTCCATCTTCAGCTCACTCTTCTCCTTCTCCAGCTTCTGCTTCACGCGTTGCAGGTTGTCGATCTGCTCGCCCAGCTCAGCTGTGCTGTCCGCGTGCTTCTTGCGCAGGGCGGCAGCCGTGGCTTCGTGCTGCAGCGTGGCCTCTTCCAGGTCACGGCGCATCTTCTGGAACTCTGCCTCACGCTTCTTGCTGAGCTCTGTTTGAGCAGTGGTGGCTCCTCCAGCCTCTTCAAGGCTCCCACGGGTTTCCTCAAGCTCCCGAGCCAGCTCAGCACAACGCTTCTCTGCTTTTGTCCGCATTGTTTTCTCAGTCATTGTCTCCTCTTCCAGCTCTGCAGCACGGGCCTGGACAATGAGGGAATTGCACATCAGGAATTAAATAGCGAACAGGTCATTCAGTGCTCGGGTTACTGCAGATTTGTCACAGCAGAACACCAAGAACCTTGCTTTGGAGACTGTAAGCAAAACAATCTTCCTTTGAATTTCATTGTTTTGGCATTGTAGGTAAAGACTTACTGACAGAAAGGACCTATGGATCATCTCATTCTAGCTTTCTGTTGTTGAATTGAGTTTGCATGGATTTACATTCCTGTATTCCCCCACTATCAGGGACTAGATAGTGGGGGAAGACTAGACTTACTGAGAGAAAGGACCTATGGATCAATTCATTGTAGCTTTAGATCACAGCTTTCTGTGTTTGTATTGGGTTTTCATCCCTGTATCCCCCCACTAGCAGGTTTTGGTAGTGGGAGGATACAGGGGTGGCTTCTATGAGAAGCTGCTGGAAGCTTCCCCTGTGTCTGATGGAGCCAATGCCAAACTGTGGACAAGCATTATTCATGGTACTACAGTTTAAAACAAGCAAACAGTAATGATGAAGTAAAGTCTCTTGCCTGCAATTCTCTGATCTTCTTCTGCAAATGAGCACCTGAATTTCGCTGTTCCACAATTTTATTTTGCATCTGGTTAAAATCAAAGTCTTTCCTGTGAAGGAGATATTTATTAAAAGAAAATAAGTCCAGTTAAAACCAAATAATAAATTATCTACTAATTTGTTTCTCATACTTCCTTAATTTTTCATCTAAATGTTGTTTATCATTCTCCAGATCTGCTATGGTTTCCTGTGCAAGTTTCAAGTCTCCCTCAAGCTTTCTCTTTGCTCGTTCAAGGTCCACACATGCTTTTCTTTCGAGTTCCAAAGATCCTTCAACCTGCAACATAAACATATATAAACATGACTGATGGAACAACTGAAGAATCTGCTCCTTCTCCTTGTGTTGAACATGCTCACGTGGTTCACTTGCTGCTCCAGCTTGATCCTAGCTTTGGTGAGGGTATTAACTTTCTCCTCCTCTATCTGCAGGTCATCCAGTGCCTGTTGCTGGGCTTCTTGCAGGGCCTTCTTCTCCTTGACTAACTTTGCAACAGTCTCGTCCAAACCTCTCACTACTTCTGTCAGATTTTTGACCTAATATAAGGCAAAATACTTCAAGGTCACTAATAATTTTGGCCCTCAATAGGCCATGAACACCAGCAATGAATGTGCTGTTAGACTCCCAAAGAGACATGGCCATTTTATGGTCACATCTCTGTGCTTATATATCAACCCTTCAGAAGTCACAAAGAAATGCTGAACTTTAATTTTAATGCATTTTTGCATGCTTATGGGTTAGTTTCCCTGAACAACAGAGGTGCCCAGGTTCAATACCAGGCCCATAGATCTCCTTACGCAGCAGCATGTAAGCATTCAAGTTTACTGAATCTTTACAGCCTATATCTCCACAGAGCAACTGTTATTAAACATTGCAGAAATAAAAAGCACCTTGTTTTCAGTGGCATGCTTTTCCTTTTCAGCCTTGACCAATATTAACTCAAGCTCATCCATATCTTTCTTCAGCTCAGAGCATTCATCCTCCATTTTCCTCTTTCTGGCTGCCAGATCAGCATTCATCTCCTCATCATCTCCCAGCTTTTCCGTTACCTCCTTTATTCTTGCTTCCAGCTGAAATTTTAGTTTGATCAGCTGGTCGCATCTTTCTTCAGCATCAGCCAAATTTTCATTTTCCTTTTTACAGAGAACAGAAGTGTGTTTCAGTATCACACATTGGCACTGACACTTGCATAAATCACCTGCTTATTAAGTGGCTGGTACATGAAATAACAGAATTTCCTTTCAGCCCTTTCCTGAGCACTCAAACAAAACTGATGTAATCTGAAGAGCCAAAAATTATTTGAATTACTTACAGTTTGTACTTGCAGCTGTAGGTCCTTTTTCTCTTGCACCAGAGCCACCATTTTTTCTTCCAGTTTGCTCCTGGTGGCTTCTGATTTGGCCAGGTCTTCTTTTGTTCTCTCAAACTCTTCCTTCATCATGGCCAGCTCTTTCTCAGTTCCCACACTTTTTAAGAGGGGTTTAAACTTGAAGTACAGCTTCATCCAGGGCCACTGCTTGACTTTCATGAATGCACGGATGTTGTACTGGATGCAGAGGATGGACTCCCTGAAACCAGAGTGATCCATCAGTAAATAAAGCCCATCTTTGAGCAACCAGACCTGGCAGAGGACACATACCTGTGGTCAAACATTTTTTTCAGCTCAAGTCTCCGGAGGTATCCCCTGCACAAAGCCTGGGTCCGTGTGATCATCTGTCCTAAACGTTCATCTCTCATCTCTTCCAGGACACCCAGCAAACCTGCCTTGAAAAACACCTGCAGCCAAAGAACAGACATCACTCCTTGCTGGGTTCACATTTCAATGCAATGAATGTTTTCTCATCCTATGGCAAAATTAAACATTTACCTTAGTGTGTCCAAATCTGTACTGAGTATGATCTATCTCAATGGAAGACAGCAGCTTTTCACACGCCTTCCTGCTATCAACAAACTTTCCTTCTGGAATGACACTGGCGTTCAGAAGGTGATATCTGATAAAATAAAGGAAAAAGCTTACCCATAAGTATCATTCTAGTGCACAGGATGCCACAAGAACACAACTGTCAGTGTGAAGATACAGAAGAAGGCTGAGTCTGACTCACACCTCCAGCCTCAATAACAAAGCAGTAAGGAAAGCAGCAAATAGCAGCAGGTCAGTTCAGAAGGTACCAAGGATGTGTTACAGCCCTCACTGAGACTGAAGGCATGGACAGTCTGTTCTCTGGACCTGAGAGACTCTGCTCATTTGTGTCACAGTCATTATCACTACTCTAGGGGTCCAGCTCATTGGGTTAGCTGGAAATTTAAAAATTTGATGGGTTTTAAGAGTAGGGAAACTGCTTTTCTGGACCATATCCAGCTTCTCACATTCCTCCTCTACCACGTAACCCAGAATTAGACTTTGGATCCAGCAATGGACTTCCTAATCCTACACTGAGGTATTATTCCATACCTATTTTCAGCATTGATACACAAATCTGCCCTCCCACATCAATGGCTGAGCCAATGCCTTCAGGTAGTCCCCAAAACACAATTTCAGCCCTGCTCAGTGCTCTGCTCTCCAGCACACCCTGCACAGAGTTGTAAGGGAGGAGTGATTGCTTTGTTCTTAGAGATCTGACCTTACGTTTGCCTTTGCTCTAACACAAGGAGCAGATGAACCCAGCTGGGTTGCCCTGAATTTATCAACCCTTTATAAATGTCTTATTTGCAGCAGTCCCCATGATAAGATTTTTAGGCTGTGGGGTTTTATCTATAAATGAATCTGCTAATGCTGTAGAAATGTTAGCATGTAGAAATAGTAACCCAGTACAAAATGACAGGATCATGTGGAACTAACTTGGATTTCCTGTTGGAGTCCCTTCTGTTACTACAGCTCTATTTGCCAGTCAAATATTTCATCAAGAAGTAGCATTGGATCTAACACAGTTTCCTCTGTATAAAACCATTCTAGTTAGAATTATTTAAGCCACACTCTTCAAGCCTCTACTAGACAGCAGTTAAATACAGGAGGTGCATAGACCACCCTCTGTATTTTTGCTGAAACATGCTTGTGCCTAATTTGAGAATTAAAGCAAAGAATATCCAAACATTCAAATTAACAGGAATGAATTAAAAATAGGTTTTGGTATACAGTATTGGGGAAGGCATTTGGGTGGGCACTGCCCACACAGACCATGCTCTTAGATATATCTTTTGCTTTCCATGCGTGTTAAATATTAAAATAGTCTTCTGCTAACAACTGTATCATGGGCTGGTTTAGCAAGAGTCTTCTTTCAAACGAGTTTGGCTCAATGCAAATACAAGAATGTTATTACTGACCTTTGTTTGAAATCCCCATATGGTATCTTGTTAGGAAATCCTTTCCTGCAGATCCTAATGCCCTCCAGAACACCATTGCATCGCAGCTGGTGCAGAACAAGCTTGTGATCCATCAGGCCTGTGACAGAGCAGCATGGGACACACTGATTGCTGTAGCACTGCTCCTTCTGCCCCTTTCTATTCTATGTTTTGGGAATTACCTGGGGTCTTTGTTTCGTTGGGAATGATGCAACGCACAAAGTGAGGATGAGTTGTTCGTAAGTTAGACATCAGCTTATTCAGATTTTCCTGCAAAACAGAGATCATTTCTAATCTCTGTATTATCTCAGTTCTCAAAGTGATTTGACTCTGCTGAACAGCAAAACTTCAGAACTTTCTCCTTACTCTCCTAGTGAATATTCTACACTTCTGTGTAGGCATCAGCAAAGTAAACGGCTACTACTAAAGAACTTCCCTCCTGTCTTAAAATGAAAACGTGGCTGTGGAGCCAGGTGTGACAGTCTCTACCAGAGAACACACTTACCCGAAAGACTACAGAGACTGTTTGGAAGGAAGAGCCCTTCTTCTTGGCTCCTTTCTTCTTCCCACCACCTTCAGCTGGAAAATGAGATGACAGTTCAGCTGAGGAACTGCTGCAGATCCCTCTGACAGTGTTATAATTGTGCATTTAACACACAGCACACAAGCACTGACTCAACACTGATCCACGTCAGGTGAGAGGTACAGTAGGAAATCCCAAACTGGAAACATAATTCTCCAAACTTACCTTCATCTATGGAAGCAAAACTGGCATAAAGATGGCATAAAATTTTCATAGATGATTTCTGGTACAACCCCACAACAGTTTCATTCAGAGGGTCCTTGTTCTTCTCCAGCCACCCAGTGATGTTGTAGTCCACTGTTCCAGCATAGTGCACCAGGGAGAAGTGGGCCTCAGCCTTGCCTTTGCCAGGCTTGGGCTTCTGGAAGCTGCTGCACTTGCCCAAGTGCTGGTCATAGAGCTTGTTCTTGAAAGAGGTGTCAGTTGCCTTGGGGAACATGCACTCCTCTTCCAGGATGGAGAAAATGCCCATGGGCTGAATAAAAAAATGGTGTTTTCAAATAAAATCAATTCAAGCTATAATAATACAGAGTGAAAGACATGCTAAATTTGAAGTACTGGAAGTATTTTATAGCCTGGGAGAAGCAGGTAAGCAAGATTTTTTGTGAGCTGGCAAGATACTTAAAAGAACTCGTAAGATTTTAATATACAATTTTGAACTACCCAGACAGAGTGTGAAAAACAAAAGAAGTCGGGCAAAAACTGTGCAGTAACTTCTCAGAATACAGTAGTGATTTCTAACTCAGAAGGAACAAAAAGGAAGCAGACATGAGGTTCTCTGGGATTTGAATTTAACTGAGAGAAAACCTGAGGGGAACCAATACACAAAGACAGAACGGAAGGAAAGGAAAAGGAAAAGGAAAAGGAAAAGGAAAAGGAAAAGGAAAAGGAAAAGGAAAAGGAAAAGGAAAAGGAAAAGGAAAGTTAAAATCAGTGTCTTTTTAGAAGACAGGATACATTCCCAGTCAGTGGATAATTAATTACTCACAAGGGTAATATTTAAAGAAACAGAGGAGGTGAAGAGACCTGAAAGCTTCCCAGAGAGATTGTATTGAAAGCACTCAGAGCAAACACTCTCAAGAACCCTTATAGATCCAATTTGTGTGATTGCACAAGATGCTTAAGAAACTCACCTTTTCTATGAGCTCAATGCAGGCAGCCAGGTCCATGCCAAAGTCAATGAACTCCCATTCAATCCCCTCCTTCTTGTACTCCTCTTGCTCCAGCACGAACATGTGGTGGTTGAAGAACTGTTGCAGTTTCTCATTGGTGAAGTTGATGCACAGCTGCTCAAAGCTGTTAAACTAATGTTTGAGTAAGTGTGTTAATAGTCCTAAAGTGTTAATAGTGCCTCTGACCAATTTTTTTTCACAGGGATGTCACAGCAAGGTTAGCCAGACTGACCCAAGAGGGTTTTGATAACAGTGTAAAGAATATGGGTGTCCAGGCTTGCAGAAAAGTTGTGCAGTGCAGAACATGGTTGCTGCAGCCTGCGTTGGCCATGTTTGGGTGGCCCTAATGCCCATAAAAACAGACTCTGTGGGGAGAAAGAGAGAGAGCAGCTTCATGGCCATGCTTCTGCCCTGTCTCTTCTCTTACAAAGAGGGTGATGGATCTACAAAGACAGAAGCAGCTTCAGACAGATTTGCCTGAGGGCTGCACTGGGGTGAGGAGGAGGAGGAAAGGTCAGAGAAGACAAACAAACTGAAAAAAGCATTTAGAGACAGGCAGAAGTCTGAGAGTACTGCAAACCTCAAATATCTCAAAGCCAGCAATGTCCAAGACCCCAATGAAGTGCTGTCTTGGCAGCTTCGTGTCCAGCTGCTGGTTGATGCGAACAACCATCCACAGGAAGAGTTTCTCATAGACAGACTTGGCAAGGGCATTCACTGCCTGGTGCACCTGCAGGGAGATGTCCCACACCTGTGTCAGGCACTGCCAGTGCACCCCCAGAACAAAACACCCCTCACCATGCCCACACACACTGCACCAACAGGCCTTCATGAGCCTGACCATTCTCAGCTGTGACCTGTGGTATTTTCAGGGTCCCCAGACGAGGGAAGGAAATGATGAATCTGACTCCATGTTCTTAGAAGGCATTATATTATATTATATTATATTATATTATATTATATTATATTATATTATATTATATTATATTATATTATATTATATTATATTATATTATATTATATTGTATTATATTATATTATATTATATTATATTATGTTATATTATATTGTATTATATTGTATTATATTGTATTATATTATATTGTATTATACTAAAGAATAGAGAAAGGATACAGACAGAAGGCTAAAAAACAATAATGAAAAACTCATTACTCTAGCCAGAGCCCTGACACAGCTGGACCCTGATTGGTCATTAAGTCAAAACAATTCACATGAAACCAATCAAACAATGACCAGTTGGTAAACAATGTCCAAGCCAAATTCCAAAGCAGCAAAACACAGGAGAAGCAAATGAGATAATTATTGTTTTCATTTTTCTCTGAGGCTTCTCAGCTTCCCTGGAGAAGAAATCCTGGCAAAGGGATTTTTCAGATAATATGATGGTGACAGTGACCTGCGCCCATTCCTTTTCCTCAGGAGAGGATGGTCCCTGCTGCTCCTTGATGCTCACCTGATCCACTGTCTGGCCCTTCAGCACATATTCATTTCCCACTTTCACCCGGGGATAGCACAGAGCTTTCAGCAAGTCTGCTGAGTTCAGGCCCATCAGATATGCTGCTTTGTCAGCCTCTGGAAAACAAAATAATAACTTGAAATACCTTCTTCTTAGCTCAGACACACACAGGGCATTGGAACCAGCCAGAGCTCACTCTGAAACTTGCAACTTGATTGGCTTTACCCCATCCACAAATCTTGACTAACATATTCCTTTACTTCTCTGAACAGCCTTGTAGGCCTGGTCCTCATGACAGAGTGGCTACAGCACCCTAACAGATGTGGTGAAACCCAGGAGTGCACTGTTGATGGGACAACACAGAGTTTTTCCCCATAAAGCCACTTCTCCACAATGTCACCCAGGCAGAACAAATGTGTATGTGTAACCAGAAACTGGAGAACACTACAGTGATGTGCCCCAGGCACTGGCTCCTACAGCAGAGTCATCAGGAATAAACTGGATGCACAAAGTGCCTCTATTTGATGCAGTAAATTGAAAATCAAACCTCCCTTTTATGTTTATGAAGGAATGATGACATCTGTCCTGGAAGACTCCCTCCATTTCTAGTGAAAAATGGCATGAAAACAGTTGGAAATACTCCTCTCCCAGCCAGGGAGGTATTACCTTCTGTGCCATCGGGCTCTGCCTGCTCCTCACGTGGTTTCTGCTTGAATTTCATGTTCCCATAGTGCAGGATGGCTCCTGTTAGCTTGTAAATCCCCATCCTCTCATCAGGGCTGAAGCCCAAAGTGTCAATGGCTGCCTGCACACCAGACAGATCAGCTGGGTTTAACAGTGGGGAGAGTAAAAGTGAGACTGTAGAAGTCTCTCCTTGCCAACTGTACTCACATCTGTGGCAAGAAGCTCCTCCTGGTCATCAATGCTGGCCACAGAGATCTGCCCTTGGCTGATGAAGGGGTAGTCATGGGGGTTGGCTGTGACAAGGAGCATCTCTGAAAGGCAAACACAGGAGTGAGAGCCAGAGCCTGGCAGGGAGAGAGAACAATGGCTCAGCAAGGTTTCACAAGCTCTCCTTCCTCTTGCATCCCAAACTCCTGGTTTTCTATTAAGAGACCAGAAAGACAGAGTAAAGCCTTTCATCTGCCTTCCCCAGCTGAGCAGTCCTTCCAGTTTAATATTGTGAACTGAGAGCTGAGCACTCAGCAGGCACAGAACACAGGCCATGAACAGAAACAGCCTTTAAGAAAGAAGCTTTCAGATAAAACTCACTTGTGCTCATCCTCATACATGACACAGAGTGGGAGGATGGGAGCAGGAGCTCCACCTTGGGAAATATTCTGTGGAGAGCTGGGAAGGATGGGCAGATTGGACCAAGGATGAGTGTGTGGCCAAAGGGACAGATGTGGGGCATGGGTGGGGAGTGCTGTGGCAGTGGAAAGGGGGAAAAGGTCAGAGGGGTTGCACTGGAAACAGGAAATAACCTTTGCCCATGTGATGAAAAGCTGGTTGGTAGATGATCAATGGTTGGTAGATCAGGGTACCTGCCCATCCTGCACCCAGAACTGCTTACCTTTCTATTGAAGATTATTCACAGGATCTGGCCCACCTCAGCTGGAATTTTCACACCATGGATAATAGCAAGGTGCAAGGCAGAGTATATTGGCCACTCCTGCACCTCACCTGCACACAGTTTGTGTTAGAACTTACTCAGGGAGGATAAATGGGGGTGGAGTAAAGCCCTAGGGTTATGCAGAGACACAAGTACAGCTTGGGGAACCTGGGCAGAGCTGAGGCTGCAATGCTGAGGACATAAATCAGCACAGGATCCCTGCTCTGCAGGGACACAGGGCATTGTGCCAGTGGACCCTCTGTCACCGAGCTGGCACACGGAGGGAAATGTTTGCCACGCTGACTTTACTCAGTGTCACCAGGTGGTGGCTGTCCTTACCAAGCAGTTCAGGCTTCTTATTGGAGAGGATCTGGTAGAAGATATGGTAGCTTCTCTCAGCTTTCAGCTGGAAAGTGACTCTTGACTTTTCCAGCAAGTCTGTAATGTATATTCACATTTTAGACATTTTTCATGTTCTTTATGTTCTAAAAAGGCTGTCAGCCCCCCTCAGTTACTCACAGGTCTCAATGTCACCAGAGGCCAGCTTTCCAGAGGTTCCAAAATGGATACGAATGAATTTACCCTGGCAAGCAGACAAAAGTGGTGTCAGTGCAGCAATCTCAGAGTGTTTTTATCTCTTCAGTCTTAGTGACAGCATCACCAAATCGTTCTGATTAGCTTTGATACATAAAGATAGATAAAGGGGAACACTTTGCTGCAGCAATGTGAGCATGAAACAGCTGCTAACACATCAGCATTTCATAAAAACCTAGAAATTGGTTAGCAATTATATTTTTCCCAGCCCACAGCGGGGGGAAAGGGGGTTTCAGTCACAGCTAACAAGCAGGCAAAGAGCATTAGAAACACAGGAGGGCAGAGGGACAGACGCAGGGTGACTCACAAAGCGTGAGGAGTTGTCATTTCTCACAGTCTTGGCATTCCCAAAGGCCTCCAGCAGTGGGTTGGCGCTGAGGATTTGATCCTTGAGCGAACCCTGCAGGAATAATTGAATAATTACTGAAAAACACCATGAGCTATGTGGTAGAAAGGAGTGGCCCTATGGAATGATTATGTGTGCAGCCATGTGCACTTCATTTCAGCTCTGCAGCGCTACTGCTGCACCTTCTCGACTCCAGCACCAAGAGCCAGTGCTGGGGGTAAACAACAAATAACTCATTTTCCTCTTATTCAGAGTTTCTCCCACAGTCAGAGCTCTCAGGTCTCAGCCACAGGGACAGATTGATCCATGCTAAGAAACTGGAGCCTCTGATTCTTCTTGTTTCAGTCCAGGTAAAGCTACACCTCGGCAGTGGCAGCTCTGGTATTTGTTGTGCTCCTAACAGCACATCAGCCCCTGCTCCTACTGCGTTTCAAAGAGAGGCTGAAGCTAATAAAAGATATTTCGAGGTAAGTGTGTGTCACCAGTGCTGTCCACAGGGGGATTACACCCTGAACTGCCCTTCACCAAGCCCTTCCTCCTCACACCTTCATCGGGGGCTCCTTCTTGGTGGCTGTGTCCCCGCTGGCGGCGATGGTGGCGTAGTACTGGATGACGCGCTTGGTGTTCACCGTCTTGCCGGCCCCCGACTCCCCGCTGCAGGAAGAAGGCTCAGAGTGAAGAATAACCTGCCCACCTCTATAGAATTTGCAGGGATCCCCACAGCAGGGAGGAATGATGAGGAGAACTCCATCTTATAAGGCTAATTAATTACGTTATCATACTATATTATTCTATACTATATTACATTATATTACACTAGATCTAAACTGAATCCGCCGAGCACTCAACCCTGCACACAACTACACTGCACTGCACTGCAGGCTAATTAATCACTTTATCAGAAGGCTAATTAATTACTTTATTATACTATATTATTCTATACTATATTTCATTATATTACACTAGATCCTATATTACATTTAATAACTTATTTGATAATATATTACAATATATTATTCTATACTATTACTATATTACATTACATCTAAACTGAATCTGCCAAGCACTCAACTCTGCACACACCTGCACTGAATCTTGTGACTGTCAGCCAACAGTCCTGACACACACACACACCTGGCCCTGACAGGCCAAGGAAAATAAACACCATCACTGTGGGTAACCAATTTCCACATTGCATTCTACTTTAGCACAACACAGGCACAGCAAATGATAAGAATTGTTTTTCCTTTCTCTGAGGTTCAGAGACTGTGAATCTCAGAAGTATTTTCGGGAAGAATTGTGCCTTGCTTTTCTCTGTGAAGAGAAATGTGGCTACACACCTCTTGTTGGAGACAAGTGGCAGATGCACTTACGTGATCAGGATAGACTGGTTTTCACGATCTGTCAGAGGGAAAAATACCTGCAGTCAGAGAAGCTGTAG
>NW_005054654.1:137061-138018 GCF_000277835.1 Geospiza fortis | reverse complement strand
GTTCTTGTCTTCTCTCCTCCTCTGCTCATCCTGTGCTTGTTTCTGCTTCTGTCTTTTCCATTCTTTACCTTTAATACTATTAAATATTGGATAGGAATTTACTCAAATTAAAACCATGTGTTTTGGTGATAATATTTCTATCAGCTCTGTTCTGGATCTACCTGCTGTTCCTTGAAGCCACATGCAGGTGTGCTGCCCAGGGACTTCCCAGAGAGTGTGTCCTCTCCAAGTGCAACTGCCCTTTGCAGGAGTCCCCGTTAGGCTGCTTAGCTTAGTACTTAGACCAGAAACACAGATAATGTGCAGCACAACAGCACAGTGCTTCAAAAATAAACAAAATATTTCAGGAGATGGGGAAAACTGTCTGGAGCTGGTTTTGCATCAGTTAGGGCTGATAATAAAGACCAAGCAGATAATCTGCAATGTTACACAGACCAAGCACTCTGCAAGAGTTGGCAAAGGTGTCTGAGCCATGGCAGTTATGGGACAGCACTTGGCAGAGGCAGTGGGTGGGTCTGACACACTTTTTTACTCCAACTCTGGTCGAAACAGAGCCACTCACCAGTCAGCATGAACTGATAGGCGTTGTCAGAGATGGAGAAGATGTGTGGAGGGGCCTCCTGGCGCTTCTTGCCTCGGTAGGCCAACACCACCTCGGGGTTGTACACCGGCAGCCACTTGTAGGGGTTGACAGTGACGCAGAAGAGACCCGAGTAGGTCTGCAGGAAAAAAACCAGGGGTGGCACTAAGTCCAGCTCCTGCAGCTGTGTTTCCTGCTTTGCCAGAAGAAGGAACCTACGTAGATCATCCAGGAGCTGTAGCGGTCCTTGAGGTTGTACAGCACAGCGGGTTCGTGCAGGTGGGTCAGCATGGCCACGTCCTCAACTCTGTCAAACTTGGGTGGGTTCATGGCATACACATCATCAGGTTTGACAGCAACTGTCTATAACCCAGACA
>NW_005054654.1:127339-137030 GCF_000277835.1 Geospiza fortis | reverse complement strand
CCCTGCCACAACCACAGAGAAGTAACAACATCTCTAAGGCTGCTCTAATTCATATTTTTCTTTCTGTTTAACTGTGCTAAGCAAAAGATGGCTATTTCAGGGCAAACACTGCAGCCAGCCAGGAAATCTACAACACGGGTACATTGACAGGGTGTCAATTTCCTGGAATTGCTGGGACCACACAGACATGATTTGGGCTGGAACAGATCTTTCAGCACATTATCACTGCTTATGAACTTTAGGTCTCTGCTGCTCATGGCTGTAAAATCCTGGGGCACATCTGCTGGCCAGCCAGCCTCTAATGACAGTGCCAGAGAGCCGGGACACAAACAACACAAGACTCATCAACAGCAAATCCATCCTTGGGACAGACTTGTTGCTCTCCTGCCTGTGGCCATTCCCAATGAAAGAACAGCTTTGTCTCTACCAAACAGCACCATTTGCTGGGCTCACACTGTGGGGAGCCATCCTGTCCCACTGCCAGAGCCCGTGGATTTGTTGTGGGGGTGGCAGATGTTCACAGCTGGGAGCAGCTTAACTCAGCCACTGCTTTCTAAAAGCCTTGTAGCACCTACTGCCAAGATGTTGGTCATGGTTGTTCTTTGAGCTGCTGCAGTTATTCTTACAAAAGGTGTCAGGGCACAAGCTGCTAAGACATTTCAGCCTTTTGGAAGATTAACACCCTGGGTGCTCCTCTAGGAAACTGCAGCCAGTGACACTGACAATTTCACATGCAAAGGCGACTTGCAAAGTTATCTGTCTGCTCAGCTACCAGTGAAGGAAGGAATTTATGAGTGGATATGACAGCGTTAGCTGAGAAAGTGTTAAAAACTAAGTTAAGACTGGCAAGGCTACGATCCAACCTGGTTTAGAGCATCGCCTCACTTTTAGAGCCAAAACCAAGAATAATTATCCAATGAATACTTTTATCCCAGCATCCAGAGCTATACTTTCCTGTGGAGGCTGTGCTGGTGTCAGTCAGAGGACAGGGCAGGGCAGATTTCTTGCCTGAGCTAGCCTGGTGCTTTCCCAGTTTGTCCCCAGCAGACGCCCTGGCTCCCCAAGCAGGGTGGGAGAAGGGCCAGAAGGAATGCACTTACTCTGCCATCCTCTGTCTCAACTGTTATCTTCCCATCCTGTGCAGCCTTAATCCTCCCCCTGGTGTACTCCACCTCGGGGTCAGCCACAAAGCAGTAGGTTTTGGCATCAAAAGGCTGGTTCTGGGCTTCTGTTCTCTCCTTCTCGGATTTGCGCAGGTACGGCGCGGCCTCACCAAAAATCTCCATGCCAGCGTCTCTGCTCATGGCTCTGAAAAACACAGACCCCTGGACCCCTGTGTGCTGCTTAGGGCAGAGAGCAGCTCAACATTCACCCCCAGCTGGCTGCTCCAAGGTCCCCCCTCCCAGCTCTCAAGTGAGTGCAGTGAGATCTTGAGGGAGTATTTTGCTTTTTCAAGTTGGAAGGTATAAAGCCAGTGAAGAAGAGCCACCACCCTCCATGGCCCCAAGGAAAGGAGATCCATGTCCAAAGGAGGAGGAGGGCTCCCCAGGAAAGTGGTTAGATCTGAAGGATTCCTGTAGTCCTTTAAAAAGCAAAGCCCTGAAAATTATTTTTCTTCTAGTTTTTAATTTATGACTTCCCCCACTCTCAAGTAACATGGAATCTGTTCTTGTCCTCTAGTGGGCAGTCACAGTGGGCAGGAATGGACATGTGCTTAAAGGAGCTCATGGAGGGGGAAAAACAGGGACTGCCCATGGTGGGCACAGGAGAAAAGCTGGCTCATGCCAGCCTGGGCAGGCTGTTAGTATTCATGCCTCAAATCCTCACCTTAACAATCAGCCAACAGAAAGCAGGAAGGAACCAGCTGACATCTCGTATCTCTGAAAGAGAAAGAGCCAAAGGTCAGACTTCAACTGAGCTGCAGCCTCTCCAAAGGCCCAACGCCTCTCACTGCAGTTAACTGTGCCTTTTGAGGGCCAGTAAAGTTCACCAGAGACCACTGGTGAACTTCCCTGCCCAAGGAATGGCCCAGCGGGGAATCTACAGCAGAATTCCCACCACGGTGCTACAGCCCTGTGAGGCTCCAGGCATGGGGAGCAGGACCTGTGGTAGGAGCCTTCTGTCCCTCTGCAGGTCAGTCACAGCTTGGCCAGGACATCAGGAGCCACCAAGGGCTTTCTCCCTGAGCTTTTATAGGCTCAGCTTGGTCCCCCTGGTTCAGCCCCATCCCTATATTTGGAAGGAAGGGATCGACACTCCCGCCTGCTCACCAATTCATGTTCATTTTTTGCCATATACAGTGTGTAAAGAAAGGACCTGCTCTTCTCTCCCAATTTTGGTAACTCTGGGATTTTGTAGGCTTTTCTTTGGTGGAAGTTTCCTTTACTGGGAACGTGCTCTCCTGCCAGCTACAACCACAGCCAGCACTTCACTCTCACCAGCATGTCAAACAAATGATAGCCCAGAAGGGACCTGCCTCACTGCTGCTGCTCACAGAGTGCCTGGGCAGAGCTGCACAGTGGTGAAGGAACCCAAACCAGCTCTGTGTGGGGTGGAGAGCAAGGCCACGGGAAGGAAAAAGAGGATGAGGATTCATGCAGGATCAGTTATGGCAATTCTTGAGGCTTACACCACTGCATGGCTCAGGGAGGACAGGATGAGAGGCCATGACTGAAATATGATGTGACAAACATGGCAAATTAGAGACTAATCAGAAAGAACAACACCCAAACCTGGCCTGGGATGGAGGGTTCATGAATGTCAAATCATGAATACACTACACAAGTTTAACTTTGAATACAGCTTTGGCTGCCCATGGCATTCACTGCCCTTGCTGCCAAGAGGAGCTGCAGAAGCCCAGTTACACCATGCTAAGGAGGTTCTCAGACACGTGTGACTGCAATTCCCACAGAAAGATACTGGGAAAGTGGGCTTTAGATGGAGCTCTCCCAGCCCCAAACCCTGTTTGGTTGGTACAGAGCAGCCAGGCATTGGCTGGCAGGGCAGCACTTGGCAGAACAGAGGGAGCCTTCACACACAGCTGCAGTGAGCTCCTGGTGCAGGAGAGGAAGGGTCTCCTCCATCCCAAGCCATTCTCACTGTTCAGGTCATCTGTCACTGTTGAGCAAGCCCTGTTTGCTCTCTGCCCTGCATGGACACTCGCCCATGGCTGCAGGACCAGCCTTCCCTCAGCAGAACGAAGCCAACAAGCCTTGTGAGAAGCCCCCTCCACCCTCCCCAAACAGCTCCTGCCACTTCCCACAGCCCCACTCTGAGCTGGAGCACCCTGGGGCACCTGCAGCTGCTGCCACAGCACAGGGGCTGTCACCCCTTTGGGACAGTGGCTGACCCTGTTTGTGTTGGCCCGAGGGGAGCCGAGCCGTGGGCTTGCAGCACTGTCACTGTCACTGGAGTTCTGAAAAACATGTTTCATGTTGCCCTTAATTTCATTTAAGGTCACTAAAAATGGACACCACAGCCACATATCTCATGAACCATGAATTCCTAGAATCCCCCTAAGCCTGGGGGATGAAGGAAAAGCTTATTTTAGCACACATCCCTTGTGATCAGCCCTTTGAACTCAGCGCAGGGGATGTGCTGCGAGCAAAAAGCTGAGGCACACCAGGCCAGTGGGCAGGCTGGGGCTTTGTCCTGACACCAGATTGCCACGGTAATCCAGAAGGGACATCTCCTGCTCCCAGGCATGCCCAAGGCAAGAGGAATGGACAGACTCGACCTCACTCACACAATCATTGGTGTTGGAAAAGACCTCCAAGATCAAGTCCACTTCTGACCAATGCCCACCTTGTCACCCAGCCCAGAGCACTGAGTGCCACATCCAGCACTTCCTTGGACACCTCCAGGGATGGGGACTCCAAACTTCCCTGGGCAGCCTGTTCTAGTGTTTGATCACCCCTTCATTGAAGAATTTCCTCCTGGTGACCACCCTGAGGCTGTTCCCTCTCCTCCTCCTGTCCCTGTTCCTGGGAGCAGAGCCCAAAGCTGTCCCCTCCTGTCAGGGGGTTGTGCAGAACCAGAAGTTCCCCCTGAGCCTCCTTTGCTCCAGGCTGAGCCCCTTTCCCAGCTCCCTCAGCCCCTCCTGGTGCCCCAGACTCTTCCCCAGCTCCATCCTCTTCTCTGGACACACTCCAGCCCCTCCATGTCTTTGTTGTCATGAGTGGCCCAGAACTGCACAGAGCACTCAGGTGCCCCAGCAGTGCCCAGCTCTGGGGTGGTCACTCTCCTGGTCCTGCTGGCCACACCAGGGCTGCTACAGACCCAGCTCTCACTGGCCTTCTTGGCCACACTGCTGGCTAAGTCCTCACAGCCAGCTGTGCAAGCAGAGCAAAGAGAACCCTCAGGCAGCGAGAGCCTCTCCTGGTTTTCCCTGGCGGGTTCAGGTGTCCAGGTGGGAGCAGAGTGCAGGAGAACAAGTGGCACTGAGCAATGACCCACGGCAGCTGCAGGTACCTCTGCTGCTCTGTGCTGCCCACATCACTGCACACACAGAGCTGGCATGAGGTGAAGGTCACGAGGGTGCTGTCACCACGAGCCACATTGCCTTGCAAGGCTCTCTCTTCCCATCCTGGGGCTGCCAGGGAGCTTTTATTGCTGCCCTTCATTCAGAAAAGGGCACACTCATAGCTCAATATACCCCTGCAAATTAAAGGTGGATTTACTGGTTGGTGTCTATCTATTTTTGCACAAAGAACTTTGGGAGAACAAGAAGGTTTTGTAAGCTGCAGCTGAGTAAGTTCCCTGGCACGCTGAAGGAACCTGCTTTATTAAACTAGTAATACACAGCTTAAAACATGGAATGACTTGGCTCTTGCACAGAGACAGGTGCAATCATTCCTGCCCAGGTCTCCCCAGCACAAATCTTCACTGCAACATGCACAACTGATGTAGAGCTGCTGGAAATCAGGGGCTAGACACTCCACCACCAGTATAACTTCCTTTAAAAAACATCAGTTTCCAGTTGAACCAAACCAAACTTAAAAATTCTCCTCTAGGAGGCAATTAGTCAGCTTTTTGCCTTTCCTTTTAGGCCACCAAACCTAAGAGCAGTCCAGTAAAAGTGAGGGGCTTGTCAGTCATGTCTAAAGGACTAAAAATGGACACCACATGTAGCACAGACCAGCACATCTGGTTCACTGAGCACAGGTTCACTGCCCCGAGGCTGGGGAGCTCCTGAGCAGCCCCAGCACACACTGTGCTGGAGCCACAGCTCCTGGAGGCTCCAGGTGAGTACACTGCTTCAGCAGCAGGGGCTGGAAAGCCTCGGTTCAACCTCAGTGCATTGGGGCAGGCTGTTCCCAGCTCTGACTCCTCAGCACTCTGTGCTTGTTCCACCTGACTGAAAACACACACTGATTTACAGAGAGGTGGGGAAAGCCCAACTCAATTCTCAGCCTCCAGCTCCATCCTGCAGTTACTGAAAACCATGTGAGAGCCTTCATTCATCTCAGATCCTGGCTGGGAGCTGATGGAAGCACGTCTTAGGAATGTCAGGTCGGTGCTGGGACCAGGCAAGTCTGACCAAGTGAGAAAAGACTCAGAAAATGTAGATATCTTCAAAAGCACTGCAGAAGGGGAGAAAGAACAACAGCATCTCCATCCACACATGACCTTGATGCAAGCTGGAGATGAGGAAGACTTGCTTTCTTCCTCAAGCTATGAACAAGGATGAAGAGGCTCTGGGTGACTGCAGCAGGAGGTTGGACTACAGACCTCCTGAGAGTCCTTCTTATCTGAGTCTTTCCATCACCTGGACTGAAAATGCAACACATTTTCAGTGAGAGTCCTTCTTATCCGTGTCTTTCCATGATTTGGACTGAAAATGCAACACAGGGCCTTTGCAGTTAAGGTCATAGTCTCTGCACCTCTTCAGGCCCTGATTCTGCCTGTGCTGGTGCTGAGAACACTCCTAAGCAGCCAAGCTCACCCGTGTGGCTTAAGTGTCACTCATTAGCTGAGCTCCTCCATGGGCTATGCTGGCAGCACATGAGGAATGTGCTGCCTTCCTTGGGTAGACAAACGGAGCCAATCCTCATTCCTCAGACATCTTGTCACTGGTCCCCAGGCTGGGATGGCAGCAGCCCCTCCGAGGAGATGCTGTTTTCCACTGGTATTGCCAGGCCAGGGCTGGGCAGGCACACACAGCAGAGCTCTGTGGGTTGGCCCCTGCCAGGACTGTGCTCTGCCCTCCCCCTGTCCCTGCTGGCCTTGGGGAACGCAGGTTCACCATGCACAGCCCCAGGCTCTGACAAATCTGCTTCCCAAATGAAACCTGTCACCTGGTGCAGCTTCCAGAGACCCACCTGGGCAGGCTGGCCCTGCTCAGCCCCAGGCCAGCAGCCAGCACAGCCCCAGGAGAGGAGCCCTGTCACAAACCTTCCCTACCAGAGCTGAGCTCCCTCCCTGTGGGCTGGGCACTGCACTTGGGGATACAGGGAATTTGGGTACGAGTACAGTTTGCTTCATTTCTAATATTGGACTGGAAAAATACTGAATATCCATTGACAGAGCATCTCCCAGTACCCCCAGCACATTCCCTTCCCCTCCCTGACCAGCTCTGCCTCCTCCCAGGGAGCACTTAGTGCAACCCTTGGGCCTCCTAAACACACAGAAAACACATCTGTGCTCCCTGCTGCCACTGAACAGGGCAGGGAAATCCTAATAGTTCCCTAAACAACATTTTTTGGTTTTTAATAAACAAACAAAACTCCAAATAAAGAAAAAAAACCAAATGCCAAAGAACACCGCACAACCAACCACAACAACAAAAACAAAATTCCTCACTTCCAAAGAAAGTTTCCCTCCTGGAAAAGCCAAGGGAAAAGTGATGGGCAAGGTCAAATTGGGAGGCTGAAAAGAGCAGGACATCAGTTGCTCTCACTGCCATGAGGCAAGGGACATGTCACTCCATCTGGAATCTTCCTGGGCCTTTGCCACACTCCCCCCAGTCTGCCATAATCTTCCTGGGTCAGCTGGTTCTGCCTTTCAGGGCACAGAAAAACAAGGTAAAGGACACGACACTACTGCCAAAACATTTGGGAGAAGACAGGAATCCTGTATTTGTCTCTATGGTCAGCTGCAAATGAGCTTTAGAGAAATCAGTGTAACAGGTGACTCTTCCCTGTCATGTGCTGATTTTGCAAAGCCTCAGGACAGAGGTTTGCCTTGTCCAAATTCTGCTTTAACTTGGCTCAGCTGTAACACCAATTCTTTCTTCTGAGCAGGTGCTTCTAACTGATTTATTTTTACTTACCATTGCTTCATACAATCATGGTTTTCCAGACTGTCCTCTGTGCAGAAAAGGTATTTAACCCTAACACATTGCTGCAGTATTTAAAATGCAGGCCTGATGTGACAGCAGAGACCTTGAGAAGGGCAGACAAAGGCTGTTGTGCAGAGCAAAGCCACAGGCCAGTAAGAGATGGGGCACAGATGGGCCCTGAGGACTCCACAAACACAAACAAATCACAAGGGATCAAATAAATACAGACCTGAAGGTAAAACCCATGGAAGAGAGCAAGTATGCAATATATGTCAAAATGCATGAGAGATGTCACTGCTCTGGAACAGGTGAAGTTTACTTGTTTTCACAATTTTGCAAAGACAGAATTTTTCTATAGGCTTTGCACCTTCCCTTGGGTGGCAATGTTCTCTTCCAACCCCCACACTCAGGAGAACACCAGTGCTACCTGCAGGAACATCTGTGTTCAGTCCAAGACCCTCTGGAACTCACACCAAGAACTGTTCTGGTTTGTCTCCTGTGGGCCTTTCTCTTGAGGTTCAGCTTAAAAAAACACATTCAGCTCCTGATGTGCATGACTAGAAATAAATACTGCTTTCTAAAAAGGAAAGCAAAGCAAGAATATGAAGTTTGACCTGGTATACAAAGTTCTGATGACATTCTAGTCAAACCAAAGGAAATAAAAAGATATATTTCTTATACAAATCAATCTTTATTTTCAAATGCTGCACTGCATAAAATGTATCTGATTGCCAGCCCTGTGCATGGACACAGCCCCACTCCACCCTCCCCACTTCCCCTAGCACAAGCAGAGCAACTACACACACCATCATCTGCACCAGAAGAAAAAACTATTTGCATCCCAATTCTTTTTTTCCTTATAAGTGAACAGTGTTCACCTGGAAAAACCACCAGAAAAATACATTTCATTTCTGCATTCAGATGAAAAGAACAGGCTCGCTACAGGGCTGGTCCCATGCATGGAAGCAGCTGGTGCTTTCAGTGCTCTTCACCTTCTTAACCTGGATAAAGAAGCACTCTTAAGGCTCCCCTGCTTCTAATAGTGCAGCTGCCTCTCCTAGAAGGCAAAACAGTGCAGAGAAACCGGAGGGCAGAGCTCCTCTGAGAACGCCATGGCCCCATCCAGTAATGGCTTTGCATCAAGTAATCCTCCTGCAGTGACTGCTGTCCTTGCCAGACCAGCAATTTTTTTTTACCAGCAATATTTTCCCAGCAACACACACATTCTTTCCAAGTGCAAAGTGCTTTCCAACCTTTGCTCCCAGCATTATTTCAGAGAAGTCTCAAATTTTATTCTGTACCCAAGATCTTGTTGGAAATTGTATCCATGGGGAAGGCTCTGTAGAGATTTTTGGTAATGGGAATTTGCAGAAACATGGATGCCTTTCTTATTTGGAAGAAAGGAGACCTGCTTGATGGGATGTTACACTTGTGTGCTTCTGCTTTAACTCCAGTGTCCAATCACAGCCAAACCCACAGGTGACATTCCCAGCAATCTTTGAGGACCTTCTGCTTTAGGATCTGTATTTTCTCATGTGTCCAGCAATAGAAGACGAAATCTCAGTACTCTTCTTATTCTGGCCATAGTAGTCCACAAAGTCACCATCGGGGCCAAGGAGGTACATGATTATTGTGTGATCCACCTGCAGGAGAGCACAGCGTGGTCAGAGAGCATAACAGCACACAGCACCAGCTCAGAGGGGAAATCAGGGATTGGGAGCGGGGCAGGCAGTGGGATACAGGGAAATGTGGGATCAGGAGTGGGACAGGCAGTGGGATACAGGGAAATGTGGGATCAGGAGTGGGACAGGCAGTGGGATACAGGGAAATGCGAGATCAGGACCGGCAGTGGGATACAGGGAAATGTGGGACCAGGAGTGGGGCAGGCAGTGGGATACAGGGATATGTGGGATTGGGATTTGGGACCAGGACCGGCAGTGGGATACAGGGAAATGCAGGATTGGGATCAGGACCGGCAGTGGGATATAGTGATATGTGGGATTGGGATCAGGGCCGGCAGTGGGATACAGAGAAATGCAGGATTGGGATCGGGGCCGGCAATGGGATACAGGGAAATGCGGGATTGAGATTTGGGATCGGGGCCGGCAATGGGATACAGGGAAATGCGGGATTGAGATTTGGGATCGGGACCGGCAGTGGGATACAGGGAAATGCGGGCCAGGGGCGCCCCCTGCCGGCGCACTGAAGCAGCCTCACCCACGCAGATCCCGGATATTCCAATTGGATTTATATCGAAATCAACTCCACTGCAAATTTATTTAAATGACGCTGCAAGTGCTGTCTGCACCTAACCGTGACAACATCTTTCTCAGCCAAGACACAGAGTTCTGGCTCTGGAAGCCATGGTTTCTCAGGACTGAAATACAGCTGTGCTCTGAGTTCAGCTGCATT
>NW_005054654.1:125358-127292 GCF_000277835.1 Geospiza fortis | reverse complement strand
ATTTTACAGATCAGAAAGAAATTCAACTATTGCCAGGCTTGATACTCCCTGTGCTACTGTCTGCGTTTCTGGGATTATTTGGAAGACACTTTGGTAAGATGCTGAGCTTGTAGGAGGGCATTGTGGTTCTGACAGGTGAACATACCATTGCACATGGGACTTCATTAAAGATCCAACAGCTGGTTTTAAAATGTACATGCTGCTCTTATCCACAGTGTTTCAGTAAGCAAAGGCTGCTTTTACTCACTATGTAATCGTTGTCTTCATCCTTGGGCCCTTCACTGTAGTACACACGGTATGCTTTAGCCACTTGGTCAATCTGTGCCTTGCTACCAGTCAATCCCACCAATTTTGGAGAAAATTCTAGATAGAAAGAAGACATTTACACATTTTGGTGAAAAGAATCCCTTCAAGAGGCTCCTTCTTAGTGCTCTGTGCTACGAGACACAGAGGAAGAAAGCAGGAATACCTTTGACATATCTGGCAATGGCTTCTTGGCTGTCCCGCTCAGGATCGATGGTGATGAAGAGTGGGGTCAGATTAGGCAAAGATGGAATTCGATCTGTGATATCAACAGTTATTATTTATTTTAGAAAACCAGATACCATCTCTCATCTTCCTTCAGTCAAGCTCATAGCCATGTAACATCAATCCAAGCCCATCCCAAATGACTAGACCATTTTGTGCAGTTTTATTTATGCAATTTGTGAAAGAAGCAAGTGCCATGAGATGCAATGCTCTGTGTCTGTGCTTCCACACCCTGAATTCCCTTACCAATTTCATCTACCACTGCAATCATTTTCTCCAGCTCATCAGGACAGATGTCAGGGCAGTGAGTGAAGCCAAAGTAGATCAGCACCCACTGGCCAATGTAGTCCTTGCTGGTCCTGGGCTGTCCCTCATGGCTGACGAGGGAGAAGGGCCCTCCCAGCAGCGGCTTCCCAATGCCTCGGTTTCGTTCCTTCTCCAGTTCTACAAAACACAAGTGGGAATCAAACACACCCATGCCACAAGGCACAATGCTTCCCAGGCAAGCTGAGTCAGACACTGCTCAGGGTCATGTCAAGATCCACCAACACCTGTCTTGCAGACACCCAACATGCACGTGCCTTCCAGAAAGCATTCCTTTTGGACAAAATCAAATATATCACTAAATTCCTTTGAAAGATGATTATTATCTTTCATTGTTACCTGACTGCATTTTTGTTTAAAAAGGGAAAAAATAAAGACAAGATATCTGGCCTGCTGTGAAACAGCAAAACTAGCATCTGTTGAAAACTGAACATACCCTAAAAGCTGCAATATCTCTGTTTTCAAATGTAAATGCATAAAAAGGAAATGTGTGGGCAGTTGCTGCAGGAGAGGGCAAAGCTCATGGGCGAGCCTACAACAACCAGCTCCGTGTCTGCGCTGCACAGGCTGGCACAGCGTGTGGCCAAACACAACTATTCCAACCTAGGAGCTTTAAAACGCTGAACCTTGAATTGCTTTTAATTTTTGAAAATTTTCTGCGGCACTTCCGTAAACACAGGCAGGCCAAACATGACTGTTCCATCCTAGGAACTTTAAAACGCTGAACCTTAATTGCTTTTCATTTCTGAAAATTTTCTGCGGTACTTCCGTAACCCCAGGCACGAAGCGGCCGTGTGGAAAGCGGTACAGTGACAATGCGCAGGCAGATAAAATACATCTGAATGCCAAACCAACATCACCTAAACACGACAAACGCTTCATGTGAACACGAAACGCGCCACCCCCGGTGTAAGAATCCGTGCCTGGCCGGGCTCTTCGGGTCCAATCCGGCTAGCTACGGACCCCAGCCCACAGGATCTCCCATGGACAAAAGGCGAATAGTGCAATCCGACCCTGGCGCTCCTCCCGCATCCCGCACTCACTCTCCTCCTTGTGCCGCTTCATCAGCTTCATGCCGGCCA
>NW_005054654.1:117264-124563 GCF_000277835.1 Geospiza fortis | reverse complement strand
GGGCGGCCGAAGCTTCGCTGTCCGGAGCTGCTGGTGCTGCCAGAGGGATGCCAGGGGCTCACAAGGATGTGCCCCGTTGCTGCCCACTCCCTGCCGTCAGTGCGGGCACAGGAGATGCTCCCCCGTAGCCTGGTGCTGTGCTCTGTGCCCCGCAGTAGCACTGGTGGTCTCTGCTGGTGCAGAGCACCGAGTTGTGCCCACCCTGCCCCATGCCAGGGGGAAACCAACAGTGGAAACCCTGTTTGGGTGGTGTGACCCAAACTCCCGAAAACACTAACAAATAATCTTCTTCTTTGTGCAAGGCGGATGGAGTTCTGATCCAGAAAGTGCAAAAATCCCCAAAGGTTCTGAGAGTAAACCAGCCATCAGCAGATTTGTGTAAGGCAAACAGAGGAACCATAGGGGGTGTATGCATTTGTGCCTAACCTTCTTCTTCATTGCAGGGCTCAAAGAACCTCATTTTGTAGCATTTAATGGAGGATTTAGCCAAGCCCAGCTGGACTGGTTCGATGAAGTCCTCAAGTTCTCTGATGAAAACCAAGAAAAAGTTATAGTTATGGGTAGGTAGATATGGAGGGGAATAAATAGACAATCAGAATGGTTTGTGCTGGAAGGGTGCTTAAAGCCAGTGTAGTTCCAACCCTGTATTTGACGGGGGCTGTACAGAGGAAGCTCTCAGCAGCTCCTCTCACTCATTTCTGTGTGTGGCTTCTTCCCTCCTCGCCAAATATCAATTAATGCCAAACCAGCACAACTCCCATGGAAATACAAGGGGAAAAGAAAGTTAGCTAGCCTGTGTATGTTAGCTGCAGAAAACATGTAGTTGGTCTGGTGAGGTACAGATGGAACCCATGAAAGAGCAGAACAGCAACCACACCTCACTCTGGGGTGAGCTTTCTGTACTCAGTTATTGTATTTGCAGGGTGCCCTGTGGCAGGAGAAAGGAAGGAATCTGACTCCATGTTCGCAGAAGGCTAATTTATTATTTTATGATGTTATATTATATAAAAGAATACTAAACTAAACTATACTAAAGAATACAGAAAGGATACTTACAGAAGGCTAAAAAGATAATAATGAAAACTCGGGACTCCTTCCAGAGTTTTGACACAGCTTGATCCTGATTGGCCAATGAGTCAAAACAATTCACATGAAACTAATGAAACAACCACATTGGTAAAGAATATCCAAACACATTCCAAAGGAGCAAGACACAGGAGAAGCAAATGAGATAATTATTGTTTTCATTTTTCTCTGAGGCGTCTCACTTTCCCAGGAGAAAATCCTGTGCGAAGGGATTTTTCAGAAAATGTGAATGCCACACTCAGTGGGATGGCAGAACTTCCCAGCAATGAGGCAGATTTATTACAGTTTATCTCTCTTTATTTCTTTCCCTCTGGACTGCAGCTCACGTGCCCATCCATCCCTGTGCTTCCAACGGGGTTTGCCTGGCCTGGAATTACGAGGCTGCCCTGTCAGTGATACACACACACAGGTGTGTGGTCTGTGTGCTCGCAGGGCATCTGCACGACGGCGCCTACTGCCAGGACCTGCACGGAGTTCATCACCTCACCCTGGAGGGGCTCATTGAGACCCCCCCCGACAGCAACGCCTTTGGAACTGTTCATGTCTATGAAGATAAAATGGTACTGAAGGGAAGAGGCAGAATTCCTGACAGAGTTATGCACTTCTGAAATACCAGGCAAAGAGAATGTTCTTCTGCAGGAAGGACTCGGATGAAAATGGAGGAGATTCAGCTGTTTGCTTTTAGAAAGCCGTGCATGGCTGATCCTTATTGCTTTAGCTCAGGCGTTTTTCTCTTGGATACAGAATTTTAGAAATTGTGTTTCTGTAAGACAGCACCTGACTTCTTTTTGGAGAATAGAGAAGGCCAGTAATTGAAATAAATATACTGGAATGCAGAATGTTCATTTCAAACACCCAATCCAGACTGGATTGCTACTGTGAAAAGATGCAAACAATATAACAAATATTGCTCAAAAAAGCCCTAATGCTATTCTCTCAGACTGGATTGCTACTGTGAAAAGATGCAAACCATATAACAAATATTGCTCAAAAAAAACCCTAATGCTGTTCTCTCAGACTGGATTGCTACTGTGAAAAGATGCAAACCATATAACAAATATTGCTCAAAAAAAGCCCTATGCTGTTCTCTCAGTGAGCATTAAAGCATGCAGAGTTGTACCTGCCCAGCCACATCTCTATTTATTTATTTTCTGTGAACATTACAGTGAGGTCTCATGTCTGGCAGAATATATCCAGCCTGTAACCTAATTCAGTCTTCCAACTTTGCTTTAAAAGACTGAAGTAATCCTCAGAGAAAGCTGAGCCTGAGGAGACCATGTGTGCTGCACCATGGAACGCTGCAGATGCTCAGGCTGTGCTGTGTGTGCACAGCTGGGATCACCTGCAGCAGTGCTGAGAGTGAGCTCTGACACCCAGCTAAATAAAGGTGTTGTGTGTTACACCTGGAGCTGTCCTGGCTCTGTCCCAGCCAGATCCTGAGTCCAGTGTATCCACCTGTGCTTCCTTCTCCAGGATGAACAGTGGGACATGCTTGCTGCTGCAGGGCTACTGTGTGGGTCCTGCTTTCCAAGAAAAATTAGGTGAGCAGCAGAACTGGGACAGTGCCCACATCTGCTGTGACAGGCTTGAATAGGAATCTCCCAGAAAATAAAAGATATGGAAGCTTTCATTGAGTTTTCTTATAAAAAATAGTGTTTATTATTCATTAAAACCAGTGACTTTCAGTTAAAGATAATAGCAAAAATAATTTTTTCAGATATATTCTACATATGATTTTAGCACAGGACAAAATACAGACTGCTCAGTTTTCCAAAAAGTATGAAATGGGTTATCCAGGCACATTATTGAAAGTTCTATGGCTGTTAACAGTCATTTATTAAAACAGTATTTGCTTTATTTGTCCCTTATATTACAGAATAGTAGATTTCCCAAACTACGAGGTGATTGGAGAGTGATCCAGGGCTACAGTGATATCCTGAATATACCATCAGAACAGACATTAGATCAATGGTGCTTGGAAAATGTAAGAAGCCAGCAAGGTGAACAGTTTCTGTAGAAAAATTCCCCACTAAGATTTGACAGTGTTCTTCAACATTTTACTAAATCTCAACTGGCACTGCTGGAATCAGCCAGGTATTCTTGGGTGCTATCAAACTGACGCTCCTTTTGTTAAGCACCAAAACCAAAGGCAAATAAGGTCAGCATAGTCACTGCAGACTTTCTCCCACCCAATTAAATCACGGTTTTGCAGTGTGTTGGCCAAGACTCTCGCATGTCTTTGTTCACATAAATGTACAGCCACGAAACAAAGGGGAAAAGGGCAACAACAACTGCAGCAACCAAACGAGCTCCTCCCAGGGGACTCCTGTAAGAGCAAATCCAACAGAGCTGCTTCAAATCACTGAATCTTTAAGGCTGGAAAAGACCTCCATGATCATCAGGTCCAACTTTGACTGCATACCACCACACCCACTAAACCCTAGAGTGCAGTGCCACATCCAATGATTTTTTTTTTAACACTTCCAAGGAATGGTGACTCCACCACCTCCCTGGGCAGCCTGTGCCAATGCCTGACCTCTCTTTCAGTGAAGGAATTTTCCCTAGGATCTAATCTCAACCTCCCCTGGCACAGCTTGAGGCTCTTTCCTCTGGTCCTGTCACTGTTCCCTGGAAGTAGAGCCTGACCCCCACCAGGCTGCACCCTCTTGTCAGGGAGTTGTGGAGAGTGAAAAGGTCCCCTCTGAGCCTCCTTTTCTCCAGACTGAGCCACCCCAGCTCCCCTGGTGACTCCTGATGTTCCAGACCCTTCCCCAACTCTCAAAGTCCCTCAAAGTCCTTTTTGAAGTGAGGTGCCCAAACCTGACCCCAGGACTGGAGGTGCCTCAGCAGTGCCAGCACAGGGGACAAGTACTGTCCTCATCCTGCTGACCACACCATGATGGGACAGCCCAGGATGTCCTTGGCCACTGCTACAGCCACCACACAACATTCACATCTGCCTGCAGCTGGAAAGAGCAGAGAGCCTTTGGCCAATTTAATGGGGCTACTATGGATGTATCACCAGTCTTTTACTGGAGAGGCACAAAGAATTTTCTGACAACTCAGGCTACAGAAACTAGTTGGGATTTTAAAAAAGCACCTTAAGCAAAGGGAAAATTCCCCTATTATGGCAGGGGGCCATAAAAAGTGCTTCATGTAGCCTTACATTCCCCCTGCCCCAACTTTTATCTGTGCAAGATCCTCCGGGCTGCTACTGCTTGGGCATCTGGAAGGTTCAGAGGGTGACATGAAACAGCAAAACAAGCTGCCAAAATCAGCTGTGTGTTTTCAAGGAGCTGGTCACTAAATGTGAACATTGGAATGCTTTATAAAAAGACAGAATAAAACTTACTTTGCTGAACTGCGACAAAGACTCATCCATATTGTAATAATCACCAGACCAAACAATTCTCTAAAAACCAAACAAAAAACAGATCAGAAAATTATACAAACAGATGTTTATGTTCCTACAATACAAATTTTGCCTCCAAAACAGTAGTGGCTGCTCCTTTGGAGAAGTTCAATATATTTTAGTAGGATTATAATTATAAAGGTATTTACAAAGAGTAACTTCGCTTCACACCACAAATCTACAAATTGACATGACAGCTAAACAGCTGCAGAAATTCCTGCCTCCATGTTTTGTTCTACTGCTGGATTTATATTCCATAGCACATTTCTCTAATTAACATAAGCAAAGCAGGCACATTTCTCTCATTGAAATAGAGCAAAACATCCCTGTTTTCCAGACTCTGATTAGGTGCAGAAGTAACTGCCAGGGCTTCACTTCAGTACTTTACAAGCACCTACTTTTTACACAACTCCTGAATGTCCAGGTGAGAAATTCTCCCTCATCCTCAATCCCTTGGAGGACTCAGCAGTACAAGCCAGATTAACATGAATTTGGTATTACCTCAAGAGTTTTTAAAACATTGATTACCACTCCTACAGCACCAGGAAAAGAGCACAAAGATCTTTCACTGTGCTTGTGGCCTGGTCTCTGAAAGCCAGACAAATAAATCCAACTGCCTGCCACAATCAGGGAGGCAATGATTGTTCCCTTCCCTGTGTCCAAGGAGTCACTGGTTTGGAGCATTATGGTCCCTCCTCTTTGGTCTGATTCATCTGAACCAACAGCACTCACTGCAACAGCCCAGGAAATAAAGTTTTGGAAGGTGACACCAGGAGGAGATGGCCAGGTGAGCTGGATTTGGGCAGGGGCAAATAAAACCCACTGCTTACCTGCCTTCCTCTTCATGAAAAATATTTCCTTGACTGTAAGCAAACAAAGAGCAAGCCAGGGCAATGGTCCCAACAACACAGCCAGCAGAATGAAGGTCACAGAGGCTCCTCCAAACACCATTGTCTGGGGAAAAAAAATAAGACTGTCAGCCACTATCATGAAGAATGAAGTAAATCCATCTGGATCTTCCACAGACCTGAATGGCAAATACCCCTTGGTGAATTTACATAAACCTTTTTATTTTAGAGAAGTTTGCTATTATCATCTATATTTTCCACAGATCTGGGCACAAGGAAAACCCTAACTATGAGTTTAACATACAGATTCTATTGACCAGCCAAAACCTCCCCTGAAATATTCAAGCCTCATGAGTTCTGAACTCAGGAATGCTGTCACTTTATATGCTTAAGGTGGCCAGAATGCCAAGAGACTGCAATGGTGTAATTTGTGACAATGCCATGCACTCCTGAAGGTTTTCTTTCTTAAGTGTGATTTTAGTTTATTCAGCATAAGTATTCATCCAGAACAGATACAGTCACTTTGTGTATATAAAATTGCTTTATTTAAATTATTTCCACTGAATTAAAATACAAAAATCTTAACTATGTTCTGAAGATTTGAAACAAATCTGATGTGAATGATCCTCTGAACTGCTGTTAGCCCCCACAACACACACCCTTGGAAACACAGCCTTTGAATGTTCCTGCCCATGGCTCTCTCTGTGGGGCAGCTGCAATACCTGGCACTGAACAAGACCTTTAGCACTTTCATGGGACTGTACAAAGCTCAGCTGCTTTTGCACCAGGTAGATAAACAAAAACAGATTTACAACAATGAAACAAAGTCAATTGCTAAGGTCAACACAGAGCCAGGTTCAGAGCATGCTCCCAGGTGTTCCAGAAGGCTTTAAGCTGGAACTGGGGTGCAAAGGCAGGCCCATCCCAGCAGCTGAGCTTTCTGCTGGGCTCCTCTCCTCACCTGCAGCATGTCCAGCCACCAGCACCAAAGCAATGACCAGCTTCTCTAGAAATAGGTCCTGCAGTTTTTTGCCCTCAGAAGGTAGAAGGATGTGTTTCTACAGAGGCTGATTTTAATCTGTGGCTCAATTAAAAAAAAAGAAAAAAAGCAAAACTACAACCTTTTGAGGGCAAAACATGAGCAGAGACTGTTTTGCACACCAGTATCATACCTGTTATTGAAGGGTTGATGCTGACAAGCAGTGTCAGGGCAGCTGGCACTAAGTAGACAACCTGTTAATGACATAAATCTACTCGGTAGCAAAACTTAGCAAGCTCAGGAAGCAGAAGTGCCCAGCCACAGCAGCACCTCTCCCCTTCGCACAGTTTGTCAGAGGCACAGAGCAGATCCCAGTCCCTCGCCCTCTGGCATGCCCTGGCACTGCTAGCGCTCATCTTCACCATCACCACCCAAAATCCCGTGCCATCAGCCCCCTTGTTCCTCTGCTCCGGGCTTACAGAATACCGGCTGTCTGACCAAGCACCGCAGAGCCCCTTCCCTGAATCCTGACCCTCCCCGGACCCTCCACCACGCTGTCCCCTTTGGTGCCGCTGCCAGAGGGGCTCACACACCCAGGGCAGCCCCTGCCCGGCCAGCAGCTCCTGTGGCACACACAGAACTGTCCCTGTCACCCCGCAGTGCCCAGCGCAGGACGGGCACCGGAGCGGGGCTCGCTCCCGTTCCCTCGGCGGCTCCTGCTGGAGACCCAAGGCGAGCCCAGGGCCACGGGCACAGCGGGGCAGGAGCAGCAGGAGCAGCTCGGGGTGCTCTGCACAGGCAGGGGATGCTCTGCAGCAGCAAGTGCAGAGCTGCGGTGAAACAAGGCAGATCCTGGAAGCACGGTGGGATTCCCAGCCGTCGCTGCAGTACAGACATCGCTTCCCCGGCTCTGCTCGCTCTTCAGCTGGGAGCAGCGACGTTTCCTTCGGCGGCCCCGGATCCGACGGGCGTTA
>NW_005054654.1:112145-116745 GCF_000277835.1 Geospiza fortis | reverse complement strand
GATCCCGGGCCCGATCCCGATCCCCGATCCTGGTCCCGGCCCCGATCCCCATCCCCATCCTCATCCCGTATCCCGATCCCCGATCGCCATCCCCGATCCCGGCCCGATCCCAATCCCGATCCCGATCCCCAATCCCGCTACTGATCTCGATCCCGATCCCGGCCCCGATTTTCATCCCCGATTCCCATCGCCATCCTCATCCCCCATCCCAGCCCCGATCCCGGCCCCGATCCCCATCCCGATTCCGATTCCCGATCCCGCTACCGATCTCGATCCCGATCCTGGCCCCGATTCCCATCCCCATCCCCGATCCCGGCCCGATCCCAATCCCGATCCCGATCCCCAATCCCGCTACTGATCTCGATCCCGATCCTGGCCCCGATTCCCATCCCCATCCCCGATCCCGGCCCCAATCCCAGCCCCAATCCCAATCCCAGCCCCAGTCCCGATCCTGGGCAGCACGGCGATACTTCGAAGGAGGTGAGGCCCTGGCACAGGGTGACCAGAGCAGCTGAGGCTGCCCCTGGATCCCTGGCAGTGCCCAAGTCCAGGTTGGATGGAGCTTGGAGCAGCCTGGGACAGTGGAAGGTGTTCCTGCCCATGGCAGGGGGCTAAATGAGATGGGTTTTAAAACAGCTTCCAACTCAAACCATTCTGTGATTTTTGTAATGGTTCAGAAATAGTTTTGTGTTTCAGAGATTCAGTAATTTTGTGTAGTCTGGAGAACCAAAAAGGATATTGCTCAGAAGAACAGCATTCTGCCATTGTTCGCTGATTATTTATGATAAAAAGTGATAATAAGTGATGAATTGAAAGTGGACACATCCTTTAGAAATGTGATATTTACCAAAACCAAGCCTCTGTGAGATCATGTCTTCCACCAATTCCATACAGTTCCCTCAGCACCCAACAGAATCGGGTTTTGCTAAATTGTTATGTGGAGGACATGTAAACGTGCCCACATTTGTGGAGAGGATTCATTCTCATCTTATTTTTAACTGAGTCTTTCCTTGAGCAGGTTACAAAAGATGAAATTACTGCAAATAAAGCCACAGAGAAGTAAGAGTTGTCTTTGTGAGAGTCCCTACCCCTCACCTCAAAAAAAGCAGAACTCTAGTAAAAAACCACCTTCATGCCTTGTTTCCAGGTCAAAGATAGGCTCTTGAATGTATAACAGAAGGGAAGTAATTTCGGGCTAGAAAATGAAAATGTCACGGATTAAAAAGCAACAGTGTTGATAAAAGTGTAAGAAGAATGTAAGAGCATGTCTTTCATTAGCATAATAATTATTAGCATAATACAATAGGAAAATAAAAGCAGCCAAGCTTTTCAGGCACACCAGTTCTTTGTGTGGGAAACAAAATTATGAGTCACTGCCCATTTTTTCCAACCACACTAGCTGATCTTCAATATGAAAATTAATCTGTGATGAAGTCTTTGGATCTTTAATTTGTCTGATCACAAGCTATTGTGCAAATTTGCACAGCCCACCTAGTTTCTGTTCATGGCTGGGCTGCTCCTTGCTATCCTATGGGCTGCACGGTCAGGAGGGGAGAGAGAGCAGATGGGAGAAACCAATAGAGACTGGGAAGGAAGCAGAGAAACAGCTGGGCAGACACATCCAGGGCCCTGCGTGGTGTGGGACAGGAATCTGCTGAGGGGAAGGAAGGGCTGGGCTGGCACAAAGCAGCTTCTAATGGGCACTTGGGAGGCATGGCATGGAAGGTTTGGCAATCCTGTGAGTGACCAAAGTTCAGTGACACAAGAGCAAGGGAAGGCAAAAGGCCCCTCTGTCTCTCCTGAGGATATGGTTGGAAGGAGGGATTGGTTTAGCAAGTGTGGTGTTCTTTACTGCTCTAATTCACAGAATCACAGAATATTGTGCTGGAAGGAACCCATAAGGGCTCACCGAGTCCAGCTCTTGAGTGTATGGCCCATGCGGGGATCACACCCACAACCTTCATGTTCACATCATGCTCTGGCCAGTTGAGCTAAATGGAATTCAAAAGCAATCGGACTGTAACGTATCTTAGAAATAAAAACGTCTTTCAGTGCTGGGTGAGCTTGTTGCAAAGAAAATGTCGGGGCTGTTCACTTTAAAGCTTTACCAACTATCCTGAGCACTTCCTCCGCCACCCACTGCAGGACGCAGCAGACTGTGTCGGCAGGAGGCAATACTGACTTCTCCCATGAGAGGGAGGCCAAGAACCTTCAGTATCCGTGAGTGGAACGAGCTACTTGTTCCTCGATATTAGACAAAACATCTTCCCTCTTTATGACTCTCTGGATCTGCTACTCACCCCAGAGCAGTCCGAGTTTATCTTCACTGTGGCAACCCCATCTGTAAAGAATAGAGGCAGCAGGGATGGGCCCTGCAGCCAAGCTGTGATATTGAGAGTCAGGACATTTCCCAGGAGCCTGTACCAGAGATTTTACTGCACCACAGCCACAGTCACCCATCACAGTGACCCATTTCATAATGGCCCTCATCCTTGTGTCCTGAATGGTCACAGGTTGGTTTAGATTGGATCAAAAGTGATTAAAAGACTCTGGGTGGGCAGGTGAAGGGTTTGGGGCCTTTGGTGTGTTCCTGGCTGCAGAACCCTGTCTACAATTCCAACAGAGACATCTGTAGATAAATGGATGGTTGCACAGCTGATATTGCCAAAAGGGTGCTGGGTTTAGTTGCTTTAACTGGTGGGTCAGGACCCAGGAGCAGGATGGGGCTCACTTTCCTGAGAATGGGAGCAGCCCTCTGTTCCCTGGCTGACCAACTCGAGGACACATTTCTGAAGCAAAGGCAAACCCATCCCTGGGATTGCTTTTGCTCAAGGACATGGGCGCACCAGGTGAGTAATGCAGAAGGACAGGGAAACATGATATGTACCTCAAGGAGATTTGATTTTTGGGTGAGAACAGTCTGTAATGTTGAATTTCATATGTAGTATTGGTTGTTGAATGACAATGGCAGTGTATGTCATAGCTACCCTGAACAGCGAGTATGGACTCCTCCAGATACATCAGCCATGGACTAACTGAACTCAACAGACATCTTGGTGGGGATGGCCAGTGACTACTGAAATAATAGCTGTGCTTGTGAAGAGTTATATGAATATATATGTATATAACATAGTTGGGAAGTATCAGATATGGCCATGATGTAAATGGTACAGAATAAGGGGTGGATGATGCCCTGGTTGCAGAGAGAAGGGCACATCAGGAAAAAATGCAGACAAACCACTCTCATGTCCTGGTGTGGCACAATGCTTTAGGAATAAAAGGATAAGTAACAGATGTCACATATGTTGACTTCAGGAAGGTTTTTAACATTGGCTGTCCCGACCCCTTCTTAAGACGATATAAGGGCATGGTGAGTGTAAAACTGGTGAGATCATTGTACCTCAAGTGCTAATTATCAGTGTTTGTCAAAATGGCAGGACACGTTCAGAGGATTTTTGCAGGGTTCCGTTCTGATGCCAGATATTTTTAATTACTTCAGTTAACAGCCTGGATGATTAACACCCATGACCGCCTTATTAAATCCACTAATTACTCCAGGCTGTTGAGGACAGCAAAGACAACGGATTCAGCGCTAGATGGAGAAATGGCCTGCAATCTACAGGGCAATATTCAACAGGTACAACTTCCAGCATTACTTTTATGAGCAGTGAGCAACACAGGTTCAGGTGAGGGAACTGGGTGGATGCAGTTTTCAAAAAAAACCAAAAAACTCACCAACCCAAAAAACACTCCCGCCCCCAAAAAAGAAGAGTCTACAGTGTAATGGAGAGCAAACTGAACACCAGCAATGAAAAAGGCAAACACCATCCTGGAGCATGTGAGCTGTAGGCTCCAAGGCAAGCTGAGATAGTATGCCTAGTTAGGGATGCTGTACTTCAAAAAATGCAGATGGACAGAGGAAAAAATCAAAGGAGGTCAGTGAGGATGCTTGAAGGCACAGGAACCATGGAGAAAGGCTGAAGGAAATGAATTGATGTAATGTGTAGAAGAGAAGGCTGAGGCAAGGACAAGAAGGGAAATATTGCAGTTCATCATTGCACATCATCAAGTGCCCAAGGGGTCATTTTGAAGAAGGCTATGGCCGTAGTGATCAGGGCAGGATATAAAGGATTTGAAATTTTAAAAAACCCCTGAAGTTAGGCTTTTGGATGATGTTAGGATGTGTGCCAGAACAGATTGCTTGGGAATGGCACAATCCCCATCACTGGAGGCCTTAAAGGAAAGGTTTCACAAACATCTCAGAACAGGTATTGCTGATCCTCCTAGATTTGCAGTGAAGGAAAAGTATGGCTTTAGCTAATTGTAAGCAAACACATGTAGGTGGCACACAGCAGAAGTCGAAGTCAGTGTTTGTGCCAGTGTTTGCCAGTAGGCACTGGGTTTCTGCATCAAAGCCTGCAAGGTGCCAACCCTGGACCTGCTCTCAGGGGTTAATGCAGAAGAGAAGGCTTAAGCAAAACAGGGAAGAGAAAGCAAAGATAGGGAACCAGGGAAGAGAATGTTTTTTGCATCAGGACTCAACACAAAGAGTTTGCAATTCCTGGAGGCAGTTCCAGGGTGTGTTCAGGGCTGTATTATC
>NW_005054654.1:111569-112090 GCF_000277835.1 Geospiza fortis | reverse complement strand
GTCAGCTCTTTACTCAGCCCATCTCCATTCATAAAAGGGGTCAGTCTTGTTTCTACTACAAAGATGAGGACACAAGGCCTCCCGCAGGTGAAGGGACTCCCCTGACATGCAGCAGGCTGCAGAGGGACCACAGTGAAATTGGGGCAACAATTTCACTGCTCTAATTCCCAGCATGTGCTGCCCCTATGACTAGGAGTGTGGAGGAATGGTCAGAAACCATGTGCTGGCATGAGCAGCAGTGACCAAGAGAAGAAAGAAAATGAAGGGGAGACTGATGGTGGCAGGAAGAGAATGCCCTGGGTGTCCGGGAAAGCAGAGCACGGAGTTGTGCCCTGTGGTCCCGAGGGAGCCGGGTTAGGGTTAGGGTTAGGGTTAGGGTTTGCAAGGGGCTGCCTGTGTGGGAGAAGCCCTAACCTTAGGGCGAAGATGAGAAATGCTCTAAAGCCGCTCGGGCCGGCTGCGGGTCCCCGAGGGGATGCGAGTCAGGCCAGCAGATGTCCGGTCACCGCCGGCCGAGGGGC
>NW_005054654.1:109514-110800 GCF_000277835.1 Geospiza fortis | reverse complement strand
GGGCCGGGGCTGCGGCACTGCCCCGGCCAGCCCGGCCCTCCTCCTCTGCTCTGGGCTTTTCTCGAGACGAACGTCTAAGTGAAATCAGTTCAGCGCGAACTTGCCGTTCAGTTTCATTCAGTTTCGTTCCGTTCCGATGGAAATTTACAGTGCTGCAGCGGGTCGTGTTGGTTTCCACCGGCACTTGTTGATGGTTGAGCAGCCTTGCAAAAAACGGTGAATATTTGTTTTTCAGAAAGGCCTCAGCAAACCCTTTGAGTTTCTCCTTTAAAGTTCGAGCACTGAAATGTACTCTCTGCTTGAAAAAGATTTTAGGCCTTATTAGGCTGAGGTGGCACAGTGCTAGTTTGTTTGTTTGTTTAAATTAAATACAGGGATGGTTATATTAAAGAAGCAGTTTACCCTGTTTTGGGACCAGGAAACAGAAAGGTTGCTCTCTCTGTGACAGAAGTGTGGGTATTGTTGTGAAATAATGTTTTGTCACTGTTATTTGCCATATTCTGTATTGGTGCTGGTATGGACTGTGCTGAGACTGGCGGGGACTTGTTTGGGCAGAGAACTGATGGTTAAACTGAAGAGCTTGGTATATTTGGAGTAAAAAGGTGAATTTTGGCTCCTTGTAGCTTTGCCTGCATGAAGGATTGGGTACCTTTTGGGCCTTGTCAAGCTAGTATTATCCATCTTTCAAAAACCTGAATTCCAGACTTTGTGCATTAAATGCATGGATGAAAAACTTTACCAGGAAATGCCAAAACAGTTGTGATTTAATAAGAACAAGCCTTGTTCTTGTAGTGCAGTTAAAACCCTCAATGTTGCCCACTGTGTTTCCACCTGACCCATTTCTCATTTTTGAGTAGTTCCTCTGAATCACCCGTATCTTCCAAGGCTGAGAGTTGGTTTTGCACCCTGGCACCTGTGATGCCCTGTGAGCTTGTGGTGATGCAGCATCTGCATGCTGTGTCCAGTGGAGGAAGGGCACTTGGTTCTGCTGCAGCTGGTTAAGGTGGCTGTTTAAATATGGATTCAGGACCGTGGGCCGGTGTGATCATGCCCAAGTGCTGGTGGCTTTCCCTGAGGTAACAGGTGAGTGTTCAGATGTCCCAGGAGGAGTTGTGTGTGGGATCCAGGCTGGGCTCTGGAGCAGCAGGTTGCTGTGACTGGGATGGTTCCTGGAACATGCAAGAAGCTGTCCCAGGAGGAGCTGTGCTGCCTCAGCACCTGGGTGGGATGGGAAGGGGCTGGATGTGGCTGCAGGTGGTGTGCAGGCTGCTGGGGCAGCTCTGGCT